>NC_134492.1:47170997-47205997 GCF_040206685.1 Ascaphus truei
AAATATTTATAAATAAATAAATAAATAATTCCAGAAGACAGGTAGGGAACACATCCCCTCCAATGTATAACATTGCGGAATGAGGGTACCTGGACATTGAGGGACTGCGGATCAGGTAAGATCCCAGGCGGGATTGCTGCTTTAGATATTGTGAAGCGGGGATGTCCAGACACTGGTTAAGGGGTTCAGGAAACTAGTCATTCACCACCTGGCTTTTATATCTATATCCGACATTTACACACACACACACACACACACACACACACACACACACACACACACACACACACACACACACACACACACAGTCACACACACACACACACACACACACACACACACACACACACACACACACACACACACACACACACACACACACACACACACACACACACACACACACCACGTAACAAGGACTAATTGTAGTATAATGTAATACAATAAATACATTTGTCAAAAACCGAATGTTGTTCTGACTAGGAATTTATTAAATGTATTTTATTTATATATTTTATTTTAAAGCGGGGTTGGGGGCGGGACTAGGGTTGTGGGCGGGACTGGGGGCGGGACTAGGTGGCGAGTAGATTTTTTGGTTGGGCGAGTAGATTTTTGGGTGATTTTGTCGAACACTGTATATACATACATACATACATACATACATACATACATACATACATACATACACACATACATACATACACACATACATACATACATGTATACATGCCACACCAATATCCTATGGGCATGGTTTGTCACTATGTCAGCCAATTTGTCACCTGCAAAACAAAATAACCTGGAGCAAAATACAGTAAAAACCACATTGCATTGCCATGAAAAAAATGGCAATAAAGAAATTGATTGGCATAGTGGCACACCAATGCACTATGGGCATGGTTTATAACTATGTCAGTCAACGTTTCAACTACAAAACAAAATAACCTGCAGCAAATAAAAAACATATTTAATTTCCATGGATAAATGCTGATAAACAAATTGATTGGTAAGAAAACCAGTTCAGGCACTCGGTCTTTCCAATAGAAAATATATTTAATCCAGCATGAAATCCAACGTTTCGACAGCACTCTTTGTCAAGGTGAGAGCTGATACAGAAACACCACAAAACACTTAAATACCCTCCCACTTACCTATCTAAGTCACCACAGGTGAAGAATGGCGCGAAAGTTGAGGCAAGCGTGACGTCACAGCCGCGATTATGAACTGCTCATGTGCGGCAAGAACCACAGATACTATGGTGCCATCGGCATGTAAGGGCAGCTTCATGCTTCCACAGGCTCCCTAACCATACCCGTATGCTCCGATCACACGTCCACCAATCACACCATCTGAAATTGTGAGACACTAGATTACATCAGATTACATTGTTGTAACGCCTGTATGCCCGCAGACCTGGCCAGTCCCAAGTACTGAGGTGGGTAAGGGTTTAACATGCACCCACAGCAGTGAGGGCGTGCCCGGAGTGTGGTAATGCGTTGCCGGGCCTGGTAAGAAAGGGTTAACGTATACTTGCTGAGTCCGGGGTGCCGGAGATCAGAGAGCAATGTCCGTGTGCCAGAGTTCAAGGGTTGGAGAGAGCAGGTTAGTGATGTCCATAAGCCAGTGTTCAAGGGTTGGAGAAAGCAGCGTAGTGATGTCCGTAAGCCAAGGTTCAAGGGCAGGAGAAGGTAGAGTAGTCAAATTAAAAGCAGTACACAAGTTCAAACCAAGGGAATCCAAACAGGGGCAAGGGCAGGGACAGGAACCAGCGCTGAAACAAACAAGGGAGCTAGGCATAGACACTGCACACACAGGAGCTACAAGAAAGCTATGCAGAGCAATGAGTAAGAGGACAGAGTGGGGTTATAAAGGAAGGAGAACCAATAGGGAAGAGAGGAGGAGCAGAGGCTTGAGTTGGAGTTTGCAGGGATAGGTCTGAGAGAGCAGGGGAGGAGACAGGGAAATAATCAAGAGAGATGGCTTGTAAGCCACGGGGGGCGGAGCTAGAGTTAAGGGGGGAAAGATAACTGGAGCGGGTGCGCGCGCCCTCTGTAAGAGTACTATGTCACAAAGCGCGAGGGACGCACCGCCAGCAAGGCTCGGCACCGAAGGTGAGAGGGAAGGAGAGGCGGAGGAGCAAGGTAATGTAGAGGCTGGGGGAATAGAGGCATGCCGAGGGATGCAGGTGCCACGGAGGGGAGCGAGTGACCGGGAACGCGCGTGCACAGTGCGGGGCCGGGCACGTGACCCGAACGTGCGTCAGGGTATGCCAACCGCGCCGCAGAGGAACGGCCGCGAGGAAAGGAAGGAAGGGAGAGAGTGAGGATGCAGGGAAGAGGGAGAGCTAGAAGTTGTGGGAACAGAGGTGACGGGGACACGCTGGGGAGCGATTCCCCTGATCCGTTACATGAAGATTTCTGAATAGCTACTTGCCAAATCATACGGGAAGTGCTCAAAAAGCTTGATGAGTTTTTTATCGAAGCTACTGTACTAGAATAGGCCCCATTAAGTATAAACTATGGTACCACAACTTTACACACTTAAAGTTCAAGTTACATTTTGTTATAAAACAGAGGGGATTTGTCTACAAAAGACTCCATGCCTTTCTGTCTTAATAGTATAAATACGGTCCAAATATTTTTCAACTATGGTCTTTTAATGTCGATTAAAATTAAAAAGACATTTGTCCCACCTAATCAGCCTCTTTCATCTATTAATTAATTGTACGCCCGGCTTGATCTCTAGTTTTAATTTAATCTTTCCGAAGCCTGTATGCTACTGTTTGGTCAGTCCACAGCAATATTTTCATTTATTTCCATATTTTCACTTAATAGTTGCCACTTCTGCTGTTCCATTCATTTATTTCTATTTCTCTGCTGAATAACTTCTCCCTCTGCTTTTAAAGCATGACCTCTGATTGTGCCATTTATTTTATTCTGTAAACTGTTTCCCAATATTATATTTCTGGTTTAAATCTCTCAGTTAATATGGGATTTAAAAACAAAAAAGATACTTTTTATTTTAAAATGAAAATGTTTATTGTATTTATTTTTTGCTTTAATGCTTACCTGTATTATATTTGATAAAAAGTATCAATGTGTGAGTTGTTATTTAATAAAGAAAACCCTTACTCATCTTAAAAGAGGAATAAAAAAAAAACTCAACATATATCGCAGTTAGAAAATAAGCAATAGCTAAAAATGATGAAAGTGCAATAACCCATGACAGATGTCCAAATTAGGGCTCTCTCGCTGCTGGGGATGCTATGGTCAGAATTTAACAGGATCCCCTGGCAGAGGGATTATTAAATCTAGCTACATCGATATGATGGTACATCTGAAGACTAGTGTTTGTTAACCTGGTGAACATTGGACATTTATTCGACATTGGATCATAAACATTTATAATTCTTTTCTCTGGTTACTATAATTGACTCTCTCTCTCTCTCTCTCTCTCTCTCTAGTCAAGACAAAGTCTTGTACATTGTCACCAATTTGTGTGACATTAATTCCCATGAGTTGGAAATAGGTGTACTTAACAGGAGTATATTTTACTACAAAAATCTTAAAAATGTTGAGACATTCTTTGCACACCTCTAATGAAGACAAGGATTCCTGATATACCTATTTAGTTGTATTTTCCTTGCTCCACTGTTTACCCCATAAATATACCTGTAAAAATAAAAAAGTCCAAAAACCTATGTGTTCCCAAATTTGTTGCTGAACTAAGTAGAGACTTTGGCATCTCTTCCCTGTTGGTGTATGACTGAGTAGCAGCAAATGTGCTAGCAACAGATGCAAACTTTGATACGTTGATACAAAAAGTAACAACTTAGCATAATAGCGCCTATTTGTATATAAAATACCTGAGTTCATAAAGTTTTGTCACATTTTAGTTACATTCACAACCCTCACTTCATGGGGAATTGAACGATTGTTATGTTAATCTACTGTACATACAGAAACTTTGTAGAAATAAAATGATTTTAAGAGTAGTCCTACCACCCTTTTGAGCATTGTGGAGTGGGATAAATTGAGAGAAATTGAAAATGTTCAGGGTGTCATTGACGTAAATCTGTAATCTACAGCATACTGTCAATTTATCATAAACCTTTGCATTTTTCTTAAACCTAAGATGTGATGTTACATGGAAGACTTGAATTGTGGAGCAGAACGGTGCAAAGATTTAAGGACAATTGAAAATTGCCACAAAACGTTATCAGTAACAAAGATTATACTGAAGGATAATATTTAATATAGTGTACATAATTGAATGTTCATGATCTAAGAGGGAAAGGAAATAAATGGATATAACTATAATATATATTCATAAACCAAACTAAGCAACATTGAAAATACCAAAACTAATGTTAGCTTGGAAGGGTCACGAATGAGTATATTGGTAGATAATTCTCTAGGGGTATTTAAAACATTTAAATTAGAAATGTACAGTAGGTTGAAGATGACTTTCCGTAATTCAGAGTCTCTTATGGATTCTATTTGATTTATGACATTCAAATTCCGTCCTGTCTGCTATAATACATTTTGTTACCCAGACTCTATTCTCTAATATTAGTTTGTAAAAATAATTGTAGGATTTGAGAAACACACAAAAAGGTAAACATTGGATTGTTTATGAGACAGAGAATGGAACATAAGTTTGTAAATATAACATCTCATATACAGTATACTGTTGCGGCTAAGCTTAATCTAAAGCTTAACCGCATTATTTTCTGGCTTTTTAATATTCGCGTCGAAATTGGCCGCGCGCCAGCCGCATCATGCGGCCGCGCCAGGCCATTTCTTCAATCAGCGCTAATGGCGCTGAACAATAGAAGCGCCTGCGGCGCAAAAAAAAAAAAAAAACCAGCGTCTGAACGGGGTTTTAAATTCCCTGCGGAGGCAGCCGCTGTAGTTTAAAGCTGGCCGCCACTGTACAAGGTGTATACAAGGTTTAGATAGGAATATGGGCTGTATGCCCAGGATATTTTTTTTCATTTTTTCAGCTTTAAGCTGTCTAATTTTATTACTGCCAAATAGGTCAATTTACTAGCTAGGAAATATCTATATGTATCATGTATGAGAGTAGATGTACAGTATCAGAACAGAACAGAAATATATAGCCCAAGTCTGTTCGCAATTCTTAAACCTCTCCTTGCCTGATTTTGCCTGAAGCTTAGTGAAACTGCCTCTGGAAGAATAAATCATTTGGAACTGTAAGAAATCTGTGTCAGACCAATTTATTGAGACGAAAAATCAGTATTTTCACTTTTGGAACATTTACAGATTTTCCATGGCAAACCACAATTGAATCTTAGATGCACAGAATTTACATTGGGGAGTAGAAGATGTGCCTGGGATCTTAGTTGTGAGTCATGAAACTACAAAGTAGTGGTCTAGGTCAAAGAACAAGGAGAAGATTTATTTAGAAACAAGAAGATCCAGTGATTGTACAGACATTTCAAGACATTGCTGTCTGGATAATAATTAATACTGACACGAGAAGTGTTCTGGACTGCAGCTGCTGGAAGAATGGAAGAACTGTTTTCCTGTAACGACCTTAAAGGGATCCAGAGTGAGGCATTCCTAAGTTCAAAATCCTAAGTAAGAGATTTTGTGGAGGGGTTCTACTTGTTTTGAAAGGGATCTGATGTGAGAAATGCCCTAGTGCATTAGTGTTTACCTCGGATGGTCCAATTATAAAATCGTGAGTGTCTTTAAGTAACCTGATATTATTCAACTATTCGCTCTAAAGGTTTGAAGGGTTTTTACCTAAAGCTGTGTTTCCCAATTAAATTTAGTCGTGGAACCATTTTATATTTTGTAAAACAGAATGAAACCCCTTAAATATTTTTAGCGCAGCACATGAAAAAAAAACAAATGCGCCACTGGCGAAACATTTTCTTGGTTCAAGATCATTTTTAAAAGACATCCACCGCCCCAATACATTTTTAAAAGACCCCACCACTCCCTCCCCCAATGTCTCTCTCCCTCCCCCCAGTGTGTCTCTCACTCCCTCCCCCCAGTGTCCCTCCCTCCAGCCAGTGTGTCTCTCCATCACCTCGGTGTCTCTCTCCCTCCAGCCAGTGTGCCACACCCTCCCCCCAGTGTCTCTACCTCCAGCCAGTGTGTCTCTCCATCACCTCAGTGTCTCTCTCCCTCCAGCCAGTGTGTCACTTCCTCCCACCAGTGTCTCTATCACCCTCCCTCCCTAGTGTCTCTTTCACTCTCCCTTCCCTCCAGTGTCTCGCTCACCTCCCCCCAGTGTATCTCTCACTCCCTCCCCCCAGTGTCCCTCCCTCCAGCCAGTGTGTCTCTCCATCACCTTGGTGTCTCTCTCCCTCCAGCCAGTGTGCCACACCCTCCCCCCAGTGTCTCTCCCTCCAGCCAGTGTGTCTCTCCATCACCTCAGTGTCTCTCTCCCTCCAGCCAGTGTGTCACCTCCTCCCCCCAGTGTCTCTATCACTCTCCCTCCCCAGTGTCTCTCTCACTCTCCCATCCCTCCAGTGTCCCTCTCACCTCCCCCCAGTGTGTCTCTCACTCCCTCCCCCAGTGTCTCTCCCTCCAGCCAGTGTGTCTCTCCATCACCTCGGTGTCTCTCACCCTCCAACCAGTGTGCCACTCCCTCCCCCCAGTGTCTCTCCCTCCAGCCAGTGTGTCTCTCCATCACCTCAGTGTCTCTCTCTCCCTCCATCCAATGTGTCACTTCCTCCCCCCAGTGTCTCTATCACTCTCCCTCCCCAGTGTCTCTCTCACTCTCCCATCCCTCCATTGTCTCTCTCTCCTCCCCCCAGTGTGTCTCTCACTCCCTCCCCCAGTGTCTCTCCCTCCAGCCAGTGTGTCTCTCCATCACCTCAGTGTCTCTCTCTCCCTCCAGCCAGTGTGCCACTTCCTCCCCCCAGAGTCGCTATCCCTCCCCAGTGTCTCTCTCACATCCTCCCAATATGTCTCACACCTCCATGTCTCTTTTTCACCCCCCCCCCCCTCTGCCCATGTCCCTTTTTCATGCCCCCTATGCCCATGTCTCTTTCACCCCCCCTTTGCCAATGTCTCTCTTTCACCCTCCCTCTGCCCATGTCTCTCTTACACAATGACACACACACACACTCTCACACACACTCACACACACACACACACTCTCATACACACACACACACACACACACTCACGCACACACACCTTATCACACAGCAGGCAGCAATGCCGACGAGGCGCTGCATGAGCTGTGCAGCACAGCGCCACCTAATACCTGACTGAGAAATTGCAGCTGCAGACAGACTGCTTTTTTGAGGGGGAATTCCGGCACAGTGAGTGCAGGCAGCCATCCATCAGCGGAACCCCTGGGACTGCTCCACGGAACCCCAGGGTTCCGCGGAACACCAATTTGGAAACGCTGACCTAAAGTAACATGGATTGTATCCAGGTAAAGGCAAACGCTTGTAAGGTTTCTCTGGTCACACCCAAAGATAAAGGGTGTGTGGATATATGGGATTCCATATGGAAGCAGGTTATAAATGTTTTTAAAGAAATTGATGACAAACAATTTGGCACATAAAGATACAAAAAATGGGGTGTGGCCAAGACTCCGAGCTGAGCAGCCGCAAATTAGCTCAACTCCGTCGACACAGAGCAAATAACCCCGCTCAAGCCAAAGAGCTTGATCCCTGGAAAGCCCCACAACCAGGGAGATGGTCTGCACACTGGACCCCGACTCTGCGGGCATTTTTGGGGGGTTACTCAGCGCTGGATTGGCACTTGGGAGCCGCAGATATATCCCGTGAGTCCCACAGTGCCAAGATCCAAGATGGCCACCGGGCCAACAGTGCCAACAAACCCGTGGCCTGACAACACACATAACTGTTTTGGTAAAATGGAAGATTCTGGACTAGGACCCCCAAGGAGACTTCAAATGAAAGCGTTTAAATATAAAACTAAACAAGAGCGATTCAGTTCTGTTTATTTTTTGTTTTTTGTTCAAGATCTGCCTGAGAAATGGCTCCACCGAAAAAGACACCAAAGCCAGACGCCTCTTTATTTTTCAAACAAAAGAGCGATACACCTAAACCTTCATACAAAGCAAAGAATATACAACATCAGGACTGAGAGGAACTGAATCAGGTTCAGACTCAGACCAGGAGACGAATATCAGGAACGATCTGAAGGCCTAGGTCAAGGAGATCAAGCAGACGTTCCACGAAGAATTGCAGAGCGCAATGAAAGGTCTCCGCTCCGAAATCGCTGGCGGTCGAGGTTCGCACTACAGGCTTTGAAGAAGCAATGGAGGCATTTTCCGAGAGACAGATGGAGGCAGACTCGGATATACCCCAATTGAAGGACCAGGTAACCCGTCTCCAAGACGCGCAAGAAGAAGTCGAAAATAGATCTAGAAGAAATAATGTCAGGATCCGAAATGTCCCAGAGTCTGTTTCTACGGATGATATCAAATCTTACCTCCACAGACTGCTTCAAAGTATAATATCAGAAGCTACCAACACTAAGCTGGAATTAGACAGGGTCCACAGAATATATCGACCCAAGAAATTCAAAAACAGAGGTCCCAGGGACATAATCACAAGGCTCCACTATTTTTCAACCAAAGAAGAAATTATCAACAAAACCAGGAACCAGGACAAGATCCTCTTTGAAGACTCGGAATTACAGATTTTTACTGGCATTGCGCCTGCAACATTGACCAAAAGACGGGAACTTAGAGATCTAACGCGCTTTCAATGAAGCAAATATATTAGATACTGTTGGGGTTTTCCATTCTGTTTACAGGCATCATATAACGGGAAACAAGCTACACTCTGGAACCCGGAGGATGGCCTGGCATTTATCACTGCCCTGAGACTGGAGGTCCCGTCCGAGTTTGAGGTTTTAGGGAGAGCCCCACGGCAAGTGAGACAGAAACCATGGTCTAGAGTCCAAGTTATTCCAAGAAGGACCTAGAAAGATTCGAACTAGCTCATTTGTACTGTGATGTAGTTAATTATAAATGAAGGCTAACCTAAGCTGAGTAGAATTCCCCTAGGGTCTGTGTCGTCCTTACCAAGTGCCTTTAAAAAATAAAAAAGTAGAATGGGAAGGAAGACAAAAGAGGAGAGAGAAAAATATATAATAATAAGGCTTCAATATTATATTTAGATTATTAAGTATATAGACTATGTATAGTTATTAGAGTTGATGTGTAACCTATTGTATTATATACCTGTATAATGTTTGACTGTTGTTCTTTCCCCCCCCCCCCTTTTTTATATATATATATGTTCTAGCACCAGTAAGTTACCTTTGAAGATTAAGAGGACCGATCTATATATAACTATCGCTAAGCAATCGAGATGATCTGCTATTTGTAGGCGTCCTAAGTTCACCAGGATGCAAGTACCACGATTCACCCCACACACATTCCGCTTTTCTTAGGCTTTGCATGCCCCAAAAATCCCTTGGGCAGAGTCAAAAGCCTGAGTTATCAAAGGGTCCGACCCCATACCAAGTTAATGCCCACCAAGGTTATTTTTGTTTTCTTCTAATTGTTTCCCCTCCCCATCCTAAATGTAATCCAAATAAATACAACACGGTTTTTACAGTCAGTATAAAAGGAAAGATACACTTTTTTTGAACAAAGGTTTCGCCAGAAACAACTTAGCTTTAAATGTACAGAATCATAGAGTCTTTATATAAGACAATGCATGATAATTCCTGACTAACTGTTTAAAAATAATTACTCAGAATGTTAAAGGTTTAAACTCCCCTGTGAAAAGGAAGCTTATGTTTAGGGATTTCAAACCTAAACAAGGTGACATTTATATGATTCAGGAGACACATTTGAACAGACACGATATAAATAGACTGAGAGACAAAAACTACCACCATATTTACCATTCCCCAGCGATAAACAAAAAAGCAGGTGTAGCTATATTGATTAAAACTAGTGTCCCCTATGCAATAGAAAAGATAAAAGGAGACAAGGCAGGACACATGCTAATTATAACTGGCAAATTAGGTACAACAGAACTGACTTTAGTATGTCTATATGACCCAAACGAAGATCAGGAAACATTTATCTGTGAGGCATTCGATGCTATCAGTCAATATAGAAGCGGTCATTTAATAATTGGAGGAGATCTTAACACAATTATAGATTCCATAAGGACAAAGCGCGAAATTTAGGTAGAGAGTGCCACTCAAAACTGAAAACTCAACAGGCCTCAAACACAGTATAAGAACATGTGGGTTGGTAGATGTTTGTCGGTTGTTGAACCCCACAACAAGGGGGTACTCATTCTATTCTGCCCCACACAAACATCACACACATATAGACTATATTTTTATATCTAGAGAGCTGACCGGACGTATAGTTAAACCAGAGATAGATAATATTACATGGTCGGACCATGCTCCAGTGCTATTAATATTAAGGGATTTACATCAGAGACCGACCGGTGCACGCTGGTGAATGAATGATCTCCTGCTTAGGATACCCGAGACTAAGAATGTGATAGGGGCTTCCATACAAGATTATTTCTCAATAAACGATAACGGACAAGTAGGGGTTATTACTCTACGGGCCGCACACAAAGCAACTCTTAGGGGTAAAAGAATCAGTTAACAAAGTTAACAGAGAGAGTTAACAAAGAAACCCAACAGATGAAGTCAGAGCAAAAAAAGATAAAGATAGAACTGAGCTTAAAAACATCCTGATAGAGGATACCGAGAAAGCAACGCGCTGGACAAAACAAACATTTTATGAGAAAGGTAACAAAGCGGACAGAAATCTAGCAACCAAACTTCGCAATAAGATGACAAGCCTCAATATATACAATATAAAGACTAACCAGGATAAGATGACATATAACCCTGCAGAAATCAACAAAGAGTTTGTGTTATACTACAATAATTTATATAACCTGACATAACACGACCATATAAATATAGAACCAGCAACAAAGATGGACGACTACATAAAAACAACTAGACTAATTAAACTAGATGAGTCAGAGGCAAGACGCCTAGGAGGCCCTATAACAACAGAGGAAGTGTCTGCTACCATTAAATCTCTTAACGTCTAAGGCCCAAGGACCGGACGAGTTTTTGAATTTATATTATAATAAGTTTGAGCACATATTAAAACCCTTTTTGGTTAGAGGGTTTAACAAAATTTTAAAAGGTGAAGCTTTACCAATTGAATCACTAGAAGCCTCAATTATAGTAATCCCAAAAGAAGGGAAAGACCCTACACTATGCTCCAGCTACAGACCAATTTCTTTGACTAACTCGGATATAAAATTGTTCGCAAAAATGTTGGCGTCCAGGCTGAATAAGATTCTAAATTTTTTGATTCACCCAGACCAAGTGGGGTTTACCCCAGACAGCAAGCCTCAGATAATATTCGCAGGATCATTAATATGATGCACAACAGTAATATGAACGAACGACCCACACTGTTATTAGGAATCAATGCGGAAAAAGCATTCGATAGGGTGGCCTGGCCTTTTATATTCCATGTGCTAAGAGAGGTGGGCCTACATGAACATTTTATTAATGTACAGCTGCATTATACTCCAGCCCAACAGCTACAGTTCGTACCTCAGGTTATACCTCAGCACCCTTTAAGATCTCCAATGGTACCAGGCAGGGTTGCCCGTTGTCTCCCCTGTTGTTTGCTATTTGTATAGAAGTTCTGGCTTAAAGAATAAGATCGAACCCAAATATACAAGGTGTTCCTATAGGCAATGAAGTTTATAAATTATCCCTTTTTGCTGATGATATACTGCCCTCTTTGACAAGCCCAGAATCATCCCTAAGACATCTGTTTAATACATTAGACAAATTTGGTAAATTTTCAAACTTTAATGTCAACCATACTAAATCAGAAGCTATAAGTCTATTTATACCCAAGGAAAAAGAAAATGAGCTGAAAAAGGAATTCCCTATAAAATGGAAAACGGATAAGATAAAGTATTTGGGGGTGTTTATCACACAAAAATATTAGGATATTTATCATGCAAATTACCCAAATTGTATTAAAATTTTGAAAAAAGATCTAGTGAATTGGTCAGGACACCAGATTTCATGGTCAGGTAGGATTGTATCAGTTAAAATGAATCTACTTCCAAGAATATTGTATTTATTCCAAGTACTTCCAGTAGCAGTCCCGGTTTGTGTTGTTAGGGATTTGGAGAGTGAGATAGCCAAATGTATCTGGAATGGCAGGAAGCCTAGAATTAAGAAAAAAATTATCGTACTTCCTTTGACCAAGGGAGGCCTGGGACAACCGGACTTAGCCAAGTATTATGAAGCGGCTTGATTAAGCTCGCTAATCTATTGGTCTGCAACTCCGGGCATAAAACCGTGGGTGGATATCGAGAGATCGGAGGCCCAGTTGTCAGATATGTCATCCCTTCTGTGGATAAAGAAGGAATATAGAGCAGAATACTGCAGAACCCATTCAGTACTATCACACTCTCTAAGCATCTGGGATAAAAACTGTAAATGTAAGCAAATATTGTCTATTCCTTTCGCCCCTAACACCGATCAGATTTAACATACCACTCAAATGTTTTTTAAAAATGGGAAGAAAAAGGGCTATTTTCAATCGGAAATATGCAAAAGGGAGATAGGATTAAGCCATTCTCTGAAATAAAAGAAAAATACGCTATCCCGAACTCACCAGTATTTCAATATATTAAGCTCAAACATTATGTTTTGTCGATACAACCAAAAGAATGTTGGATTAGACCTCTCACCACTTTTGAGAGTTAGTATCAGATAGGCGAATACCACAAAGGGAAGATTGCTCAATTTTATCAGATTTTAATACGCCAGTATAGTGACCAAACAAGTAAAAATATATCAGACTGGGAAAGGGGTCCATGTAAATCTATAGCAAAAGAGGACTGAAGAAAATTTACGATAGAATAGCAAGCGTCTCCAGATGCTCAGCAATTAAAGAAACAAATTAGAAAATTCTTCATAGGTGGTACTATACGTTTGCACGTCTCCAGTCTTTTTTCCCATTAACTTCCCCTATGTGCTGGCGTAATTGCGGACAACTGGGCACGTTTAAACATATCTGGTGGTCATGTCCTAAGATTATTCTTTTTGGGGGAAGAATTAGAAGATTGATAAAAGGGGTTTCAGGATTATAACTGACATGGGATATGGAAACTGTGCTTTTCTTAAAACCTATGGAAGGTCTTGAAAGGAAAGTAGACCATTTAATAACACAAATTCTGATGGCAGCAAAAGCAATGATTGCAAAATATTGGAAGCAGAATGACTCCCCACCAATCACAACAGTAATGTATAAAATGAATCTTGTTATGACTATGGAGAGACTTACTAGTTTAATTCATGACAGATATAATAGCTTCCTGACAACCTGGGACCCATGGGAGACTTATGTAAGCTAGTCATTGTGTTTTTATTCCGTCCCTAGCCAAGCGTCAATCACCTCACTGCGCCTGCGTGTAATCCTCTTTGAAATGGGAGCTAGCTGATTACTGCGCATGACTCACCCAACCCCCCCCCAACCCTTTGAGGCTTTGTTTACGGTAATGCTTTGGAAAATCCCTTCTCGAATTTGATACTGCACCGACACACTTTATTCGAGCAAATACCCAGTATGTACCTGGCAGATACCTGGAATGCGCCGCTCCTCACCTCTGACAAGCCCCGTTGTGTTTGCCTTCCCAGCCTGGGTTCATGCCTGGCTGACGGGCGGCTGATCTGTTAAATGATAATGATTAGGATTTAATAGTCTGCAATGCTTCGTGTGTCTACCAGATGGCATAAATTCATGAATTGTAATGCAGTATATATATATACTGTGCAGTATTGCAGCCAGCGGGAATAAAATGCTTCAATCCCTGCCTGGAAAATAACGCAATGCACCCGGGCAGAAAACAGTCACAAACCTCAATACACCCGGGTATACCCGAATTCGTGGGACTAGCCGAGCTCGAATAAAGTGTGTCGCCAGTGTATGTAAATCTGATTTGCACAGCATTGTGAGAATTGAGAGTTAAAAAAACCATTAACTGATTCATGTTGTTTTGTCATTCATTCTTTTTCTTTGGTGTACTGTAGGTTTGTGGGGGGGTGTTGACAATGATTATGATTAGCAGGAATGTACACTGGCGACACACTTTATTCGAGCTCGGCTAGTCCCACGAATTCGGGTATACCCGGGTGTATTGAGGTTTGTGACTGTTTTCTGCCCGAGTGCATTGAGGTATTTTCCAGGCAGGGATTGAAGCATTTTATTCCCGCTGGCTGCAATACTGCACAGTATATATATACTGCATTACAATTCATGAATTTATGCCATCTGGTAGACACGCGAAGCATTGCAGCCTATTAAATCCTAATCATTTTCATTTAACAGATCAGCCACCCGTCAGCCAGGCATGAACCCAGGCTGGGAAGGCAAACGCAACGGGGCTTGTCAGAGGTGAGGAGCGGCGCATTCCAGGTATCTGCCAGGTACATACTTGGTATTTGCTCGAATTAAGTGTGTCGGTGCAGTAAATAAATATTTATTTTACCAGGAACAAAAAAAATAAATATAAAATGCTTGCCCTTGTGTTTTTTAATCAGTCCCTAGCATAGCACCACCTCTCTATGTGCCTGTGTGTAATCCTCTTTGGGATGGGAGCTAGTTGATTACTGCGCATGCGCCTGTAACTTCACCCACCACTGCTTGCTTGAGTAAGTGACCAAAAAAAAAATAATTCTAATTTTTTAATTGTTATTTTCTCCACAAGCCTGCAAAAACAATCTTGATATTACAATAATCAATCTGTGCTGTAGCTTTTGACTGCGACCCTGTGCGTTTGACTGCACATGGTTGATTTGTGTGCTTTTTATGTACTGTATTTGGGGGTATAGGGATCAAATTATTATGATGAACTGCCTTTTGAAATTATGTAATTTCTTTGAACTGCAGCACAGCTAATCCTTCATGCAGCCCCCTCCCCCACGCACACACACAAGGCTCGCTCAAGGTTTTGAAACTCTTATCGACAGACACCTCCACAGAGTCATTAATTTTCTGAAGCTAGTCATTGTGTTTTTAATCCGTCCCTTGACGAGCGTCAATCACCTCACTGCGCCTGCGTGTAATCCTCTTTGAGATGGGAGCTAGCTGATTACTGCTCATGACTCACCCAACCCCGCCCCAACCCTTTGAAGCTTTGTTTACGGTAACGCTTTGGAAAATCCCTTCTCGAATTTGATATGTAAATCTGATTTGCACAGCATTGTGAGAATTGAGAGTTAAAAAAACCATTAACTGATTCATGTTGTTTTGTCATTCATTCTTTTTCTTTGGTGTACTGTAGGTGTGGGCGGGGGGGGTGTCAATGATTATGATTAGCAGGAATGTAAATAAATATTTATTTTATTTTATCAGGAACCAAAAAATACAAATATAAAAATAATCATGAATAATACATAATGCAGTCTTTATTAAGTTCTTCTGGCAGATTGAAATTGGATAAACATTTATAAAACATTTATAAAACATGGATAAACATGAATAATGCACATTTATAATAATATTATTTAATAATATATAATTTATAATATATATATAGTAATATAATTTTTTCCGTCTTTATCTTCTTCCTCATTCTGTGTACAGTACAGTAATTAATTGAGAGAGGAGAGGTTTTGTGTACATCATTACTGCTGTTTATATACTGTACACTTGACTGTACAAACAGATTAGACTGTACACAACACCCCCCCTCTCCCCCAGTCCATCCTTGTTCCTAAAAAGACAAGAAAACAAAAAAATAGTGCAGTTATGTGCGTACTGTATTATTGCATTGTGTGATGTGTAGTACTAGATGGCTGGTGCTGCTTTCTCTGGAAAGAAAAAAAATGAGCAGTTAGGTGCATACTGTTTTATGGCATTGTGTACTGTATAGCTACTCCACATTGGACTACAGTAGGCAGTTAGTACTGTCAAACTAGTCTATACTGGAACTACTGTATACTCTGACTACTGTTAAATACTATGTAACCAGATGGCTGGTGCTGCTCTCTCTGGAAAGAAAAAAATTGAGCAGTTACTGTACTGAAGGTGCATACTGTATTATGGCATTATGGCATTATGGCATTATGGCATTATGGCATTGTGTATGCAGTTAGTACTATCAAACTAGTCTATACTGGAACTACTGTATACTCTGAATACTGTTAAATACTTTGTAACCAGATGGCTGGTTCTTCTCTCTCTGGAAAAAAAATTGAGCCGTTACTGTATTGTAGGTGCATACTGTATTACGCATTATGGCATTGTGTATGCAGTTAGTACTGTCAAGCTAGTCTATACTGGAACTACTGTATACTCTGACTATTAGGAAAGAAAAAAATCTGTGCCATACTTACCTGTATCATACTGTACGTACAATACTATAGTACAGTACTATACCATATTACCTTCCTGATGCTTGCCCATTACGCGCGATCACAATGGGCAACACAGTCGCAATATGGTCAATATATTTATTGCAGCGTTCCACGGTGAGTACATCGTTCCAAAAACTCAGTATGCCTTTCGCCAACTCATCCTTTTTGGAGGGTTTCACCACTTTCCGGATATGTTCCTTCAGCTGATGCAAGACCATTTTGATCGGATTCAAGTCTGGCAATCTGTCATTGGAAAAAAATGACAATTAGTTTAAGAGATACAGTACACAGAAAAAACAGTGGGAAAAAAATGAGACACGGTTACTGCACTTACTCCGATGGCGTCTTCACCCAGTTGATACCGCGCTCAAGGATATGTGCTGTTGACGCGGTGTGCTTCGGATCGTTGTCCTGGTAGAAACGGTGACCATCCGGGAACTCGCGTGTGATGTATTCCACTATCTCAGGCACAATTTTGTCTTGGAAGAAAGCTTTATTCATGATTCTTATAACAAAAAAAGAAAAGTGCTCAAAACTGCACAATAGTACAGTACAGTGCATAAGGCTACACTAGTACAGTACAGTGCATAAGGCTACATTATATTTTATATATTTTACCTTCAAAGATGACAATGCATCCTGGTCCACGTCTAGAGATGGCACCCCACACATGCATCTTCACTGGGTGTTTTGGCCGTGGCTTCATAGATATGCGACCTTTTTTGTGGAATGCAAAGGTGGCAAATCTCTCCAGCGATACAGTAGACTCGTCAGTGAAGATGCAATCCTGGAAAGTTTCCCCACTGTCGATCCATGCCTGGGCCTGGACCACTCTTTTGATTTTGTTTACGTCCCTTATCATGGGGTACGCTCTGTAATGACAAGGAATAAATAATTTCAGCGGTACAGTACAGAACAACACTTTTACCTCCTGTACTGTCCAGTACTAACCTCACACGTCCATATTTCCATCCAATTCTGCGTCTCATCTTCTTTATGCTGGTCTCGGATACAGTCAGACTGTGATTTTCCTGCAGAGTGTATTTGACCCTTAATGCACTCTTCTCATCTTTCTGGAGAAAACACAGAAGCGCACCAAGGGTTAAGCAATATGTATTAAACAGTTAGTATAGTAACAGTAAAAACTTACATATCAAAATAAAAATGTCCAGTAGCGGCCAGTGCATGGATGGTGAATCCGAAGGGATAGGTAGACGCAGAGGGTGATAGCTGGTACTTGCAGATCAGTCCCGCGCGCTGGGGCTGTCTTGCCCGGCAAAGCTCAGGTCTTGCTTCCGGGTTGCGGCTGTCGCAGGACCCGTATGGAGCTGCCCTCCGATCGCCTGTGTGATCCACGTCCCACTCGGGTGAGCAGATGGAACCAGCTCAAAGCTCCGTGAGGAACTGGGACTGGGACTGGTACAGCCAAGCTTCCGGACACCAACATGCACTGTATAACTTCCGCAACGTGTTTCACACAGTTTGTGCTTCATCAGGCATATGAAGACACCTATGGGGGGGGGCTTTTATGCAGGTACTCCAATAGAGGTGGATAATTAATTAATTAAATAACTTGGTGTAAGCTACATAGACGTTACAATTCCAATATATCTACCAGGCTAGATATAGATGTAGACACACCCATAGCCTGGTAGATATATTGGAATTGCAACGTCTATGTAGCTTACACCATGTTATTTAATTAATTAATTATCCACCTCTATTGGAGTACCTGCATAAAAGGCCCCCCCCCCATAGGTGTCTTCATAAGCCTGATGAAGCACAAACTGTGTGAAACGCGTTGCGGAAGTTATACAGTGCACGTTGGTGTCCGGAAGCTTGGCTGTACCAGTCCCAGTCCCAGTTCCTCACGGAGCTTTGAGCTGGTTCCATCTGCTCACCCGAGTGGGACGTGGATCACACAGGCGATCGGAGGGCAGCTCCATACGGGTCCTGCGACAGCCGCAACCCGGAAGCAAGACCTGAGCTTTGCCGGGCAAGATAGCCCCAGCGCGCGGGACTGATCTGCAAGTACCAGCTATCACCCTCTGCGTCTACCTATCCCTTCGGATTCACCATCCATGCACTGGCCGCTACTGGACATTTTTATTTTGATATGTAAGTTTTTATTGTTACTATACTAACTGTTTAATACATATTGCTTAACCCTTGGTGCGCTTCTCTGTTTTCTCCAATATCTTCTGACGTCGGAGTCTTCCTGCGACAGCTATCAGTGGAGGAGGGGTGCCTCCACATCACGGCAGCAGCAAGAGGGGAGAGTTGATCTAGGTCAAGATCACATCTAGGAAGCATGAGTGCGGTTTGACTTTCATACTTCTCCTCATTCTCCTCACTTATTTTGTCGACCAGAAGAGTTGTCTCCCTACAATGTACAGAAAAACAATCCAGTAAGTTACAGTGCAGTAGGCCAAAAGCACAGCACATCATTTGGTGTAAAAATAGTATACAATGAGATATTGTTCTATAAATATGCAGCAATATAAAAAAATATATATACTGTTGTAATATAAATATACCGAAATAACTAAAATATTAGATACAGAAGATCTACAGTAAAATCTACAGTACACAATATATTGTTCTATTAATATGCAGCAATATAAAAAATATATATACTGTTGTAATATAAATATACCGAAATAACTAAAATATTAGATACAGTAGATTTACAGTAAACAATATATTGTTCTATTAATATGCAGCAATATAAAAAATATATACAGGCATACCCCAGTTTAAGGACACTCACTTTAAGTACACTCGCGAGTAAGTACATATCGCTCAATAGGCAAACGGCAGCTTACGCATGCGCCTGTCAGCACGTCCTGAAAAGCAATACCGGCTCCCTACCTGTACCGAAGCTGTGCGCAAGCAGGGAGACTATAGAGCCTTTTACAAATGCATTATTTACATCAGGTATGCACGTATATGACGATTGCAGTACAGTACATGCATCGATAAGTGGGAAAAAGGTAGTGCTTCACTTTAAGTACATTTTCACTTTACATACATGCTCCGGTCCCATTGTGTACGTTAATGCGGGGTACGCCTGTACTGCTGTACTGTACTGTACTGCGGCAGCTTTTATTCTAACACATCGCCGGTTTTTCCCTGGCTTTTTCCTGGAAGCGACGCACTTATCCTGGAGCATGCCGCGTTAATTTTGCGTTCTGAGCCACGGGTCATCCGCGGCTGACGCGCGGTTGATGCGTTTATTGAGAATGGTTCGGATTTAATAGGTTGAATTCTTCGCGTGTCCGCCAGATGGCAGATATTCATGAATTGTAATGTGCATGCGCTTCAGTAATGTGTCAACTTGCAGGTGTTTCGTGTAAAAAAGATACCACAGTGTGCTATTGTAATTTGGCCTTGAGACTGAAGGAAGAGGTTGCAAAAATGTATCAATTTAGACTTTTCATATTAAAGAAAGGCAAAGACCAATTTCGGTTACAGTATTCTCCAGAGACCCGCCCGCCATGAGTGTTCAAGTGCAGCCCGCTTTCCAAAAACCCGACAGAAGTTACGCGTATTTGATATGGGCCGCGATTAATGCAACAGAGGATAAGATAGCAACAGTTGTTCAAATTTATCAGTATTTTGTTGAAAACTATGACTTTTACAAATTTTCGCCAGCTCCTCATGCGTGGAAGCGTGCAATAAGGAAAAGGTTATGTAGCGATCCCTATTTTTATCGTATTGTGCCACAATTTGTTGGAGGGTATTGGTGTGTATCACCGGCTTTTTCCTGTATCTATGATCATGATGACGGCGAAAGGCGAAGGGTCGTGTTAAAACCAACTAAGAAATGACAGTCGCTGCCAAGCAATGCACCAGCACCGGCTTCCAATGACGGTCCCGCCGTCAGTGACAACCCTGAGCCTGAGCCGGATTTCGCGTGCAGTTTCGATCAAGCTTGCATGTACCTAAGCAATTTCCAGCCTCATCAGCTGACTACAGGTGGACTAGTCCCGCTGCAAACTATCGACGTGGATGATCAAGAACGCTGGACTGGCAGTGGACCGGCGCCGGCGCCAGCTGAATGGGAAATTCTATGGTGAGTATTGTTGCCGTATTATTTTCTGTGTTTTTTTTATTTTGACAATACAGTATCAAAATCGGTGCGATTCAAAAGTCAAGCGATTCTCCTGTAAGCAATATTATTGGCTGAGCGGCTTCTACAGTACTGTACTGCAGATACTGAACTACTGTATTGGTGGAATGCTAGGCGCATGCGCATTGGAACCTTCTTGAAACGCATACAGTATGCGTGTCATTACATCGACGGTAGGCGCATGCGCATGTGAACAGGAGACGCCCTCCGAGAAAATTATTGGTGGGACTGGCTGGGAACTTCTTTAGGGGGCTTACCATTACAGTAAAACCTTTCTTTTAGTTTTTCCTCAGAAAAGAAAACGGCTAATGGAGGGATTTCTATGGATAATATCACTTTGTGTAACAATGTCTGCTGAATCGGATTTAAAAAACCACGTACCGGAGTCTACAGTTTAGCGGCCGTAGTTATTGATTAGGATAGAATACTGTAATACTGTACCTGAAACAGTATGCTTATGTTTTCAGGCCGTACAGTATACTGTGCAATACTTTTTTATATACAGTACAGTATATTGTGTAATAAACCGAAAAAATAAAAACTATGCATTTTTTCTACATGTATCACATACATTATGTGTCTTCTACAGTATACAGTGCCAATACATACAGTACAGTACAGTTTGTGTCTTCTATTTTTTTTTAATACTCTTATACTGAGCATGCCTACAGTATACAGTGCAGTATGCCTCGACATTGTAGAAACACTGTATTTTGTTACAGTAGCAAAGGAGCAAATGGGAAAATGTAAAACAAATCATCATATTCTTTTATTGGTGGAGTAAGTACAAAAACATTTATTTACAAATACTGTACAATGTAGAAACATTTTAAGTGCACAGATATTCAAACCACCAACAGGTGTATGGTTTACTGCTACAGTTGTGAAAACATTTATGTCAGTCAGTATGGTTTACAGTAACATGTTTTAAAAACAAATTCTTTATTCATAAAATAAGCAAAACGCAACATCTCCTTTATTAAAGAACGGCAAGTCAAAACATATACTGTACAGTGGGATGGTGTACAAAACAGTCTGCACCAGTACAGTCCTTGAGGGCAGCAAACAGGGCGGGTTTTCAGGGTAACCTTTGAAAACCGTGCCTGTTTGCGGCCCCCAGGGACTGGAAT
Source organism: Ascaphus truei (assembly GCF_040206685.1). Lineage (NCBI taxonomy): Eukaryota > Metazoa > Chordata > Amphibia > Anura > Ascaphidae > Ascaphus > Ascaphus truei. The sequence goes on from NC_134492.1 coordinate 47,192,675, forward strand.
TGTGCAGGTCCTGTGTGTGTGGACAGCAAGTTAAAACATTTCTGTATAAATACAAGTAAAAAAACACACAACAACATCTCTTTTATTTAAGTACAGCAGGTCAAAACATGTAGAGTACAATACAGTTCAGCACAACAGTATGGTCTTGCAGAAAGTCCTCCACATTGTCCGTCCATGGTCGATTCCTTGCATGGCGCAAAACGCCATTAATGCAGTCTCTAAAGCCTTTCTTTACAGGATCTGTAATTGGATAAAAGTGCCGCATTTCATCCAGAATGTTCTTTCTTAAATTGGCAGGAAGCGCCTTTTTAACGCGATTTCCTTCGTAGTTCACTTTGAAGGCCCAGTCGCAGTACAACGAGTAGGGAACATGGTGCTTAAAAAGTAACAAGGTATACTTGTGGGGTGCACCAGCACTCTTCACCCTATATTTCTCCCTGAGCGCCGGTGGCAGATCGCACAGGGTGACGAATGTAGGTCTTTTGGGAGCGGGTGTGCTTGAGGCGACGGGCGATGGTAGGTTGTCTGGGAGGAAGCTTTCCTCCGGTCTTGGTTGCCGTGTTGTCTCCTGGCGTGGTCTTAATGGGGTTGTCATGTCCTCCTCAACGGCATACATGTACACTACATCTTCTGGTGGAGGGGGTGTGCTTAGTGATGGAAGGGGTTCGAAGGTCCCATTCATCACATCCATGTCACCCCCTGCTCCAGCGTCGGGGAAACAGGGGCATTAACATCGAGCAAATAATGTATGCCCGCTATGTCAGCCTCTATCTTCTCCATCTGTTGCTCCACATTTAGCATGGTCTCCAGAAGCAAATCTATCTTTGCTAGCACAATAGAGTTCCCGGGGAGATCCACAGTTATCCCATTCAGCATCCGGTCTGACGAGCTGCTTCTTGTGCATGGTGTCTGGAAATCTGGGTGGATGGGTGCAACTGAGGATGAGATGGGGGTTCCATGGAGAGAAGCGGCAGCGACGTCGAAGAAGGGTGGAGGAGGTGACCTGTGGCTGTCCGGTAGAGGAGAAGTGGCAGCGTCATCGAAGAGGGATGGAGAAAGTGACCTTTGGATTTCCGGGCGAGAAGCAGAGTCGTCTAAGAGCAAAGGAGAAAGTGACCCGTGGATTTCAGAGGCAGCGTCGTCGGATAGAACTGGAGAAGATGGCCTGTGGGTTTCCGTGAGGGCGGCGGCAGCGCCAAGGACGAGGGTTGGAGAAGACGGGCTGAAGATTTCCGGGACAGCGGCGGCAGAGTCGTTGAAGCGTATGTGAGGAAGTGGTCTGCGGGTTCGATGGGTTGGCTGCCAATCGTTTTGCGTCGAAAATACATCACCGCATATCTTCTTGACATAATAAGGCTGATGTCTATGAAAACCCTTAGCCTTTGGGGTAAGCAGAAGGTTTTCTTTATTGGCCTTAGCCTGTCACTTTTGCCTTGGCATGGAAACGGCAACCGCCTTTCGCTTTTTCTGCTTGACAGGCACGGCAGAGGCGAGTGGGTTCCTGCGTTCGTAGAATCGGGGTTGCTCCATGGAAGCAGGTGGCACAATGCCGTATCTGGACAAGGGAAAGTTCAGATAAAGATCATCGAGTGGTGGGCAATGCAAAGTGTGTAACCTTTTATGCATGGCGACCAGGTAGATCTGTTGAAAGTGGGCGTACTCTAATGTGAGTCATTACCGTATAAATACACCATCCATTTTGTGGATTCACTGCACATTGAATACACATCGACTAAACATCGAATATACATTCTTGTGTTTATATTTCTTTATACTCGCAGCAATGCCTGTTAAAAAGATTTCCAAGGAGCTCAGCATGCAAATTAAGGACATGTACACGAGCGGACACCGAATTGCTGCTATCCAACGCTGGTTAGCTACTTCTGGCATCGTTGTGCCAGCAACCACCGTGAGCTATCATGAACACAGAAAAATCAGAGACCGCAAAAGGGCACCAAGGATAACTAACGGTATATTTATACAACTTTCAAAAAAAATTATTATAATTTAAATCTAATATTTTTGTTATTTCTGTTGATTTATATTACAACAGTATATATATATTGTATATTTATATTTATATCAATACAGTATATATATTTTGTATATTTATATTTATATTACAACAGTATATATATTTTGTATATTTATATTTATATCAGTACAGTATATATATATATTGTATATTTATATTTATATTACAACAGTATATATATTTTGTATATTTATATTTATATTACAACAGTATATGTAGGACGCAAAAGGACACCAAGGGTAACTAACGCGTAAGTATATTTATATAACTTAATTTTTTTTTTATAAAATATTGTACTGTAGATCTACTAGTGTACTGTAATAGTGTACTGTAGATCTACTGTATCTAATTTTATAGTTATTTAAGTATATTTATATTACAACAGTATATATATTGTTTATTTTGCTGCATATTAATAGAACAATATATTGTGTACTGTAGATCTACTGTATCTAATATTTTAGTTATTTCGGTATATTTATATTACAAGAATATATATATTTTTATATTGCTGCATATTAATAGAACAATATATTGTGTACTGTAGATCTACTGTACTGTATCTAATATTTTAGTTATTTCGGTATATTTATAGTACAACAGTATATATATTTTGTATATTGCTGCATATTAATAGAACAATATATTGTGTACTGTAGATCTACTGTATCTAATATTTTTGTTATTTCGGTATATTTATATTACAAGAATATATATATTTTTTATATTGCTGCATATTAATAGAACAATATATTGTGTACTGTAGATCTACTGTACTGTATCTAATATTTGAGTTATTTCGGTATATTTATATTACAACAGTACAGTGGCGGCCGACCTGAGTCTAAATCGGCTAGATCCGCGATTTTCAGATAATCCCGGTTATGTGCGTTTTTTTGTCGTTTTCGCCCGGAGTGAACTGCGTTATTTTCACGCTCGTGATATTAGCATTTTATTCTCGCTGTCTGCAATACTGCAATGCCGTGTAAAAACTCAGGGGGGCGATAGCGAGCTGTTGTCTTGGAAGCCCACCACTCGATGATCTTTATCTGAACTTTCCCTTGTGCAGATACTGCATTGTGCCATCTGCTTCTATGGATCAACCCCGATTCTACGGACGCAGGAACCCACTCGCCTCTGCCGTGCCTGTCATGCAGAAAAAGCGAAAGGCGGCAGCCGTTTCCACGCCAATGCAAAAGCGACAGGCTAAGGCCAATAAAGAAAACCTTCTGCTGACCCAAAGGCTAATGGTTTTAATAGACGTCAGCCTTATTATGTCAAGAAGAAATACGGTGATGTACACTCCACGCAAAACAAATGGCAGCCAACCCATCAAACCCGCAGACCACTTCCTCCCATACGCTTCGACGACTCTGCCGCCGCTGTCCCGGAAATCTTCAGCCCGTCTTCTCCACTACTCGTCCTCGATGCTGCCGCCGCCCTTATACATAATTTGCTCGGTGTTCATGCCCCTGTTTCCCCGACGCCGGAACAGGAGGGTGGCATGGATGTGATGAATGGGAGCATCGACCACCTTCCATCACAAAGCGCACCCCTTCCACCAGAAGATTTTGTGTACATGTATGCCGTTGAGGAGGACATGACAACACCATCTAGACCACGCCAGGAGACAACACAGCGACCAAGACAGGAGGAAAGCTTCCTCCCAGACAACCTACCCTTGCCCGCCGCCACAAGCACACCCGGTCTCAGAAGACCTACATTCGCTCGCATCGATACAGTGCCCAACATCATCCTGCACGATATGCCACCGGCACTCAGAGAGAAGTATAGGGTGATGAGTGCTGGTGCACCCCACAAGTATGCCTTGTTAATTTTTAAGCACCATGTGTCCTACTTGATGTACTGCGACTGGGCCTTCAAAGTGAACTACGATGGAAATCTCCTAAAAAAGGCGCTTCCTGACAATTTAAGAAAGACTATTCTGGATGAATTGCGGCGCTTTTTTTCAATTACAGATCATGTAATGAAAGGCATTCGAGACTGCATTAATGGCATTTTGCGCCATGCAAGGCATCGGCCATGGAATGACAATCTGGTGGGGTACGCATTTGAGTGAGTGTTCAACTGTTGTAAATGTTTGGTAAATGTTTTGTTCCAGTCCCTGAGGGCCGCAAACAGCCCCGGTTTTCAAGGTTGTCCTGAAAAGTGGGCCTGTTTGCGGCCCTCGAGGACTGTAGTGGTGCAGGCCTGACTGACTGTTCTGCACACCATCCCACTTTAATGTTTTGACTTGCCGTTCTTTAATAAAGGAGATGTTGCGTTTTGTACAGTAGCGACATCTTTTATTGCACTGAATGCCGCCGGCAAGCCGGGATCTACCCCAGCTGCCGCCAGTAATAAACGCGCGCCGCCGCGTTTCCCCCACGCACCCCCCCTCCTCTTCACGCGCAATTTACCCCCCCTTCCGGACCCCGAACCCGGCTTCTGCTCTGCCCCTCTGCTTCCCCGCACCCCCGCTTACCTTAATTTGATCTCCAGGGGTGTCGGGGAAGCCTGCGGAAGCCGGGGAAGACGGGGAAGCCGGGCGCGCATGTTACTGTGACGTCACAGTGCGCCGCCACGCGCCGCGGCTACCCGCTTCCCAGACGCATGCAGCCGGCGGCTTTTACTCGAATAAAAGCTGCCGCTGCTGTATATTTTATGAATAAAGAATTTTTTTTTATCACAGGTAAGACCAAACTGTTGTGCTGAACTGTACTGTACATGTTTTGACCTGCTGTACTTAAATAAAGGAGATGTTGTGTGTTTTAACTTGTATTAATAAAAAAATGTTTGTATTTACTGTACATAAGACCTGCACAATTCCAGTCCCCGAGGGCCGCAAACAGGCCCGGTTTTCAACCAGGCCTGTTTGCTGCCCTCGAGGACTGTACTGGTACAGACTGTTTTGCACACCATCCCACTGTAAATGTTTTGACTTGCCGTTCTTAAATAAAGGAGATGTTGCGTTTTGTATATTTTATGAATAAAGAATTTTTTTTATAACATGTGACTGTAAACCATACTGACTGACTGTAAATGTTTTAACTTTCTGTATATAAATGTTTTCACTAGCAGTAACCCATACACCTGTTGATGTTTTGAATTGCTGTGCACTTAAAATGTTTTTACGTTGTACAGTATTTGTAAATAAATGTTTTTGTACTTACTCCACCAATAAAATAACACGTTGATTTGTTTTAAATTGTTCCATTTGCTCCTTTGATACTGTAACAAAATACAGTGTTTCTAGAATGTACACTACTGTCCAGGCATACTGTACTGTATACTGTAGGCATGCTCAGTACTGCACATCACAAGAGTATTAAAAAAAATAGAAGACACATACTGTACAGTATGTACTGGTACGTATAGAAGACACATACTGTATCTACTGTAATACATGTAGAATAAATGCATACGTTTTATTTTTTCGGGTTTATTACACAGTATACTGTATATAAAATAGTATTGTATACTGTACGGTCGGAAAACATAAGCATACTGTACTGTTTCATGTATTCTATCCTAATCAATAACAACGGCCACTAAACTGTAGACTCTGGTACGTGGTTTTTTAAATCCGATTAAGCAATGTGCAGGCATCGTTACACAAAGTGATATTATCCATCGAAATCCCTCCATTAGCCGTTTTCTTTTCTGAGGAAAAACAAAAAGAAAAGTTTTACTGTAATGGTCAGTCCCCTAAAGAAGTTCCCAGTCAGTACCAGCAATAATTTTCTCGGGGGCGTCTCCTGTTCACATGCGCATACGCCTACCGTCGATGTGATGACACGCATATGCGTTTCAAGAAGCTTCCAATGCACATGCGCCTAGCGTTCCACCAATTGTTTAGTATCTGCAGTACAGTACTGTAGAAGCCGCTCAGCCAATGATATTGCTTACAGGAGAATCGCTTGACTTTTGAATCGCACCGATATTGATTTTGTCAAAATAAAAAAAAAAACAGAAAATAATATGGCAATAATACTCATCATAGAATTTCCAATCAGCTGGCGCCGGTGCCAACCACTGCCAGTCCAGTATTCTTGATCATACACGTTGACAGTTGGCAGCGGGACTACTACACCTGTAGTCAGCTGATGTGGCTGGAAATCGCTTAAGTACATGCAAGCTTGCTCGAAACTGCACGCGAAATCCGTCTCAGGCTGCAGGTATCCGTGCGTGGACAGACAGCAAGGGTTGTCACTGACGGTGGGACCGTTATTGGAAGCCGGTGCTGGTGCTGGCGCATTGCTTGCCAGCGACTGTCGTTTCTTAGTTGGTTTTAACACGACCTTTCGCCTTTTGCCGTCTTTATGATCATAGATACAGGAAAAAGCCGGTGATACACACCAATACCCTCCAATAAATTCGGGATCAATACGATAAAAACAGGGATCGCTACATAACCTTTTCCCTATTGCACGCTTCCACACATGAGGAGCTGGCAAAAATTTGTAAAAGTCATAGTTTTCGATAAAATACTGATACATTTGAACAACTGTTGCCATCTTATCATCTGTTGCATTAATCGCGGCCCATATCAAATACGCGTAAGTTCTGTCGGGTTTTGGAAAACGGGCTGCACTTGAACACTCATGGCGGGCGGGTCTCTGGAGAATAACAGAAACTGGTCTTTGTCTTTCTTTAATATGAAAAGCCTAAATTGATACATTTTTGCAACCTCTTCCTTCAGTCTCAAGGCCAAGTTACAATAGCACACTGTGGTATCATTTTTAAACGAAACACCTGCAAGTCGACACATTACTGAAGCGCATGCGCATTACAATTCATGAATATCTGCCATCTGGCGGACACACGAAGAATTCAACCTATTAAATCCGAACCATTCTCAATAAACGCATGAACCGTGCATCAACCGCGCATGACCCGCGGCTGAGAACGCAACATGAATGCGGCATGCACCGCAAAAATTCAGGAAAAATGCGGTGATGTTTTAGAATAAAATGGGCCGCAGCAGTATCTTAGGTGCAAACAATTTTAAATAAAAGATTATCTTTCGTGTAATTAAATAATCAAAAGCATTGCTTTGTCTCCAGATTTTTTCATTACCATGGGAATATCCTGTGCATATAGTGGAGTTGGCATTGCATTACTATACCAGTAATATTGATTTTCATAGGAATTTTCTTGGGAATTCATATCTAGCTTGAAGTACTGTTTTCCAAATCTCTTCTCATGATCCGCGGCCACACCTGTTACTGAGACAACAGTTTAACATTCTGTAAGTATTCAAAAAAGTACATTCACCTGGATGCAAGTGCAAGTGCATTGATTATTCCCAAAACCTGGTGTCCGTGGTTACGAGGAGAGGTTTGGAAAACACTGGCTTAAGTAGTGCCTAAAGTACTGGGTTACAATGCTTAATGTCCACCCATCTGTGTTAGGAGGTTGGATTATTCCTTTAACTTTGGTAAAACCACACTTGTTTAACTGTTTTTAAAATAGTTTCTAATTTTAAAAACTATTACAGTACCTATTACTTCAAACAGTAGAATCTTATTTTCGGAAAAAAAATTGTCTATTTGGGGTGGCTATGGTTTGGGGTGAAAGAGAATAATTGACAGTAGAAAAGTGTTTCTGGATTGTGAGAGTATGTCAGTACAGGTTGCTATTTCATTTAAGTGGTCTAACATACTGTTAGAGCACCCTCAACAGTCGTGTGTGTGCACACACACACACACACACACATACTGTATGGATAGAGAAATGTAGAAAGAAAATGTAGAAAGAAAAAAGTAAAAGTAAATCGCCAGGACCTGCACTCACATGATGGGTTAAAAAACATTAATTTGAAAGACAACTGTGATCGCATGTCACCAGCTGGAGGTCGGGTCCGATGGAAGTTCCCAGGTGATGAAATGCGACATTCGTCTTGGAGCGCCTCAAGATGGACTCATGTATAGTATCCTAGGTGCACAGCAGGACTTCTCAATCCCCCCGATGCCAGCAGTTATCTCCTTGCCTAACTGGCATCGAAAGTACACCACAGCTGGTCACTGGAGTAGGTGCACCTCTCACTCTATTCCTCCTCGCTGGTGTCACAACGTCACAACGTCCCGACACGTTTTGTCACGCGAGTGACTTCCTCTGTTTGCTGTATGAAAGGCAGCAACACTGATAGAAAGTCAGCTGTAACCACTATGTGGCTGTGAAACAAAAAAAATGATCTTAAAAGGGGAATATTTGGTAAATCTTCTAGTTCATACATACACTAAAGACAAGAAAAACATTGAACAGCAGAAGAATAATTAAATAAAATGACTTGTTTTGCTGTTATATTTACCTTCAAACAGCTGAGAAGCAAGGGTCTCAAACAGGGAGAACCAGCAAAACTGTCCTAGGCCTGGTAGCTTAGGGAGTCTACCTGTGCACTTCTTCTTTGCTATGCCAGCATGCCTCCACAGCTGGGACAGTGCAGCAATGTGCCACTAGGCTCAAAGGTACTGAGGAAATGAAAAGAAGCCAAAAAGGAGCAATGAGATGCAGTAAATCATTTTATAGTATAAAATAATCCAGTGATATGACTGAAAATATCAAAAATAAATGACAGTAAAATAAATTTACAACTAACTAAAAGGTGCGAGTAGGTGACAGGGAGATCGAGAAGTGTAGCCACAGGAGCAGATGTACCAGTCTGAACCTGTGAAACTCTGTCAGCTGTGCGTTCCTCTCTCCTACCGATCTGCCTCTCCACCAATGATGACTCGCGTAGCAGCCCCTCGTGACCTCTATGCGTTTTACACTGCGTGCTTCGTCAGGATTTTTACCTAAATACATGGGGCAGCGCAAGCGTGGATATCCTCACATATTGTCAAAGGTACTGAGGCCCCACTAACTCACTTCCCACTCAACAATTCTTCAGCATTTCTCCCCACACTTAACAATTCAGTTGCAAAGGTTAGCACTCTGACCTTGTCCCATGAAAGCGGTTTGTGGGCCTTCGTAAGCATCCCACAATGCCGCCTGTCATTGATGTCCTTGCTATCAATCTGGAACAATTGGACAATAGGAATCTCTGCTGGTCAGTAGCACATTTCCCAATACCTGTTGCATTAAATTTGCTTACTGTATATTACTAGACCTTACTGCAGCTTTTCAAGTTTGTTATTTTAAGTTTTGGATGGCATTTTAAATAATTGACCAGACTTTCTTTTTCTAAGCTGTTAATTTAGTGATGGCTCCAATTTTCCTGCTTGCATGATTTTTCAGATGTGTTGTTCTTTGATGCCAGCAGCCAGAAAAGAATGAGTCAGGCCCTTTTATATTATGTGGAATTGGATTTCAGAAACGTAGATTGTAGGACATAAGGGCAGCTTCTACAACAGATGTAGATTAATACATTATTCTATTATTATACACTCTGTATTCTACTCATAATAATAACATACAGATATAGCATATGACATTGTCTTGTATATACTGTATCAGAACATACTCCATTGCACCACTGAATATCACAGAGTTTGCATAAAATTCAATGGCAGTGCTCGTGCAGAATATCACAACATATCCCACTCCAAGAACAATGATATTTGCTACCTCTTTAATAGAACAACAACACAGAGATGAAGAACCCCTATGATAAGAGTACTCAGCGGCTTGTGATACTGATGATGATTATACTAATGATAATTATGGGCCTGATGGAGACAGTAGGTCTTATAAATTATGTGTAATATGAAATGGGTTAAAAAACAATTTTAATTGGAGAAATCCTCAAATAAAATAAATGGTCCTTAATGTGGAATAATCCTATGTGATTAGCGAATTAAAATAAAATGGAGGTAAGGGGTAAAGGATATACAGTCCTATTCAATAATAGGCTCTCTATATACACTTCAACATTGCAGGTAAGTATATACACAGTTCAGTTATCGGGTAAACTGATATCCTCAAATGGTGGGATATAATGTGTAACATGAACACATACAGCAATAGGATATACAGGTGACTCAAAATGTGAACCGCTTGATCAGCTCAAAACATAATCCATATATACACTAGCTGTTTAAATCTGTGTATATCCAGTGTGTGAAGGGAGCTTTGTGACAGGCTATAATAATACACCAAATAACTAGGTTGAACTGAACGAGGCTTAGATATAATAAAGTATATTTATTCCTTAAATAGGTGAACACAGCAATATAGTACAGTAACAGGCATGAAGTAACACTTACTTGGGGGTGGGAAATGAGAAGTATCAAGTAGCAATTCTCCAGGCTGCTCTGGTTTGAGTCATCTCCGCCCTCAGGTAAACAGTGAGGGTGGCAAAATCCTTTGAACAACACTTAAGTCCTAGACATTGGGTCGCCTCTCTGACCATATGCTTCCTTGTATGCAAAGGAATTTCCTCTGGGTTTTATCCCTGCCTTGGGATACAGTATTATAGGTAAAATACAAACATATTAAAATATCCGGTTCCGTTAGGTCCAGCGGGTCCAAACTACCCAGATCTCAATGGCGGAACTGGGACACTATATGGTCCGAGTTTCAGCCCGCTATGACCTTCGGAACCAGAGTAACACAAATACCACTTAAACTGTTTCCTATTTTAATACAAAAAACTCTGCTGTAAATTAAATCACGGTTTTTCACTAAATCCCCATTGAAAACAACAGGCTCCGCCGCCATAGACTTTCAATGGCAAACCGCCGCCATTGGCGGCTATGGGAATCCACCGCCATAGACTTTCAATGGGGCATCGCAGCCATTGAAGTCTATGGGGTTTCTCCGCCATAGCCGGTCAATGGAAATTGGCCGCCGTTGAAGTCTATGAGAGAATTCCCGAACTTTCAAGGGGGTCCATACTCCATCTGTTGGTCCAAGAGGGTCAAGGATTGTTCTGCAGCCATGCTGGAGCAGTGCCTACAGATACCCCAAACCCTGGCCCTCAGGACCCTCCGGAACCGGAGGTATGGATTCATGGTTTTTAGCTTTTTGCACTTAGCCAAATTCCTGAGCTGTTTCTGCCGCCGCCATTGGAACCTATGGCGCGACCCGCTCTCTCGGCACGACACTTCTCGGGGGTCCAGGATTCGGGGACCCGGTGGTGGTCGAGTGGGGGGAAGTCTAAGAACTAGGGGCAAAAAGAATTTTATTTCTGGGGGCCCTAGAACTATAGATTCCCACGCTACTTAACGTTGAACTTGACTAAACAGTTATCAAAGCTCTTTTTCAAAAAAAGTATCCGCTTTGCGGTTTTGCGGTTTGGACGGCAGCCAACTCGTTCCTGGAAAGCGCCGTCGAGGAATCTCCATTGAAGTCAATGAGCCCATTGACATACAATGGGAAGCCGCCGCTCCTCCTCTCGGACGCCACCTGCTGGTCTTCGAGGGAAACAGGTCCAAAACAGCAAGATCCGCCATTGAAATGCATTGAGCTCTAATGGCGGCCATTGGGACTCTGCAAAATGGTGCCTGAAAAGGCGGGAAAATTACACAAAGGGCTATAATCACTAAAGAACTATTAACCCTTGCCCTCCCGGTTGGATCCCAGTGTGTGTGATGCAGACACTGATATAACAAGCTATAACAATAAAGCATGGGGATAGGGGAATATACATTTTCATGATATAACAAGGGTTAAACCACATTTCTGGACCGCAGCCCAGTTAACCCCTTGTCTCCCTGGTGAGGTCAGGGGATGGCCAAATGGGGTGCAATCCCTTTAATACCGGGCCACCCCCTTTCTCCCTCTACACAATGCTGCGAGTCCGAAATCATAGGTGACGACTTCCGAGACTCTCCGGTTCGTCACTTCCGGCATACCACTGAATACTGCTTTACTCCCCCCATCAGTGGAGGGGTAACTCGATACACAGATTCCCACGGTCTGTATGCTTTGGAGGAGGGGGATTTGCTACCGTAAAGGCTTATTACTCATAGCACAGTGTTAGACGTGAAAGTTGGAGACACTGTTGCAGACATTTTTAAGTCTGCTTTATGTCCAGCCACGCAGTGTGTTGTATATTTACACCTTCACTTTGCAACCAGTTCAGTGTATATGGGGTTCTTCATTGTGTATAGAATTACAGTGTTTATGACTCCAAAAGCCTTTTACTTATGTTAGTGAGGGCTCCGGGCACCAGTCGTTGTCTTAATACACCTTGGCAGATAATACTTACCTGACAATCTGTCGGACTCGCAGCTGTGGCTATATATAGACAGAAACAGCTAGTGTATATATGGATTTTGTCTGAGATGAACAGACGGTTCACATTTTGAGCTACCTGTATACTCTATTACTGCATGTGTTTATGTTATACTGTATATGATTCATACAGTCCTCCAGCTATATCAGTGAGGGCTCCGGGCACAAGTCATTGTCAAAACACACCTTGGCAGATATTATTTACCTGCCAATCTGTCAGACTCGCAGCACTGGATATACACAGATTTAAACAGCTAGTGTATATATGGATTATGTTTTGAGCTGATCAAGCGGTTCACATTTTGAGTCACCTGTATATCCTATTGCTGTATGTGTTCATGTTACACATTATATCCCACCATTTGAGGATATCAGCTTACCCGATAACTGAACTGTGTATATACTTACCTGCAAAGTTGAAGTGTATATAGAGAGCCTATTATTGAATAGGACTGTATATCCTTTACCCCTTACCTCCATTTTATTTTAATTCGCTAATCACATAGGATTATTCCACGTTGAGGACCATTTATTTTATTTGAGGATTTCTCCAATTAAAATTGTTTTTTAACCCATTTCATATTACAGTACACATCAATTATAAGACCTACTGTCTCCATCAGGTCCATAATTATCATTAATATAATCATCATCAGTATCACAAGCCGCTGAGTGCTCTCATCATAGGGGTTCTTCATCTCTGTGTTGTTGTTCTATATTTCCCCTGATTGCAGCACTTGTGTCATTGGCAGTAGCGAAGGCTCCCTCTATACCTTTTCCCCTCCCTTTCCCTTACCCTGGTGAAATACCTCTTTAATAGCTAAGCAAATCAGTATTCTACATTTATAGCATAGCAACAACAAAATTAAAGTACACTATTAATGTGTTCAGTCTACTTCGGTTTTCCCTTTGCACAAAATAGTCAAATGCATTTTACAAACCTACAGTGTAATATATATGTATAACAGTTATTTTTCATTTTGTGAATGTCCAGATAAAGCTTTACTTGTTTTAAAAGGATAAAGTAATTAGTAGCAACATCTTCTTCATTCTTTACTCTGATATATTATGTATCTTTGACAATTGTCGTAGTGCAGTTTTTTTTGGTT
>NC_134492.1:47210997-47225997 GCF_040206685.1 Ascaphus truei
AGAGAGAGGTCTGAGAGAGAGAGAGAGAGAGAGAGAGAGAGAGAGAGAGGTCTGAGAGAGAGAGAGGTCTGAGAGAGAGGTCTGACAGAGAGAGAGAGAGAGAGAGAGAGGGAGAGAGAGAGGTCTGAGAGAGAGAGGTCTGAGAGAGAGAGAGAGGTATGAGAGAGAGAGAGGTCTGAGCGAGAGAGCGAGAGAGAGAGAGAGAGAGAGAGAGAGAGAGGTTGGAGAGACAGAGAGGTCTGAGTGAGAGAGAGGTCTGAGAAAGAGAGAGAGGTCTTAGAGAGAGAGAGGTCTGAGAGAGAGAGAGAGAGAGAGAGAGAGAGAGAGAGAGAGAGAGGTCTGAGAGAGAGAGAGAGACGTCTGAGAGAGAGAGAGGTTGGAGAGACAGAGAAGTGTGAGTGAGAGAGAGGTCTGAGAAAGAGAGAGAGGTCTGAGAGAGAGAGAGAGAGAGGGGTCTGAGAGAGAGAGAGGTCTGAGAGAGAGAGAGAGAGGTCTGAGAGAGAGAGAGAGGTCTTAGAGAGAGAGAGGTCTGAGAGAGAGAGAGAGAGAGAGAGAGAGAGAGAGGTCTGAGAGAGAGAGAGAGAGGTCTGAGAGAGAGAGAGGTTGGAGAGACAGAGAAGTCTGAGTGAGAGAGAGGTCTGAGAAAGAGAGAAAGGTCTGAGAGAGAGAGAGAGAGAGAGAGAGAGAGAGGGGTCTGAGAGAGAGAGAGAGAGGTCTGAGAGAGAGAGTGAGAGGTCTTAGAGAGAGAGAGAGAGAGAGGTCTGAGAGAGAGAGAGAGAGAGAGAGAGGTCTGAGAGAGAGAGAGGTCTGAGAGAGAGAGAGAGAGGGGTCTGAGAGAGGTCTGAGAGAGAGAGGTCTGAGAGAGAGAGGTCTGAGAGAGAGGTCTGAGAGAGAGAGAGGTCTGAGAGAGAGAGAGGTCTGAGAGAAAGATAGGTCTGAGAGAGAGAGAGGTCTGAGAGAGAGAGAGGTCTGAGAGAGAGAGAGAGGTCTGAGAGAGAGTGAGGTCTGAGAGAGAGAGAGAGAGAGAGTGAGGTCTGAGAGAGAGAGAGAGTGAGGTCAGAGAGAGAGAGAGAATGAGAGTGTGTGAGTGTCTGAGAGAGACACCAACTGCGCACTGCAACTGTTAGGTATGTATATACACCTTTGTGTTTACTTTGGGCACCGCGGAAAAATCCTGATCGCCTTGGGGAGCCTTGAAAAAATTCTGATTGCTTTGGGGAGCCTAGAACCGAAAAAGTTTGGGAACCACTGCAGTAGGTATTGATGCAGCAACGAGTATCCGAACACTTGCCTTTGATAATCTGGGGCAATCTCCCAGTAATGCTGCAACATTTCTGTGACATTTCTGCAGACAGACTAATAGCCCATCAAATTAACACAGCGGTGGTCCCTGGCAGTCCTATTCAAACTGAAACAGATGCCAATTGAAGAAGATTGTACATTTGAAAGAAGAGCGAAGATGTATTTTTCATAAAGTAATTTACTGTAATCTAATAAAAAATATTTTATATTTTTAAATACTTTTTAGTCATCGGAAGTTTTTAAAGGAATAAGTAAGTGGTGGGTTACATTTAAATACCATTACATATCATATCATTTCGTATGGAAAGAAATGAACGGGAATAAGGGAAGGGTTACATTGCATTTAGATTTTGAAGAAATACTAGCACACTAGCACCTACTATAATTTCTGTGGAATATTGCAACCAATGCTAAAACTCAATTTTCCTGGCTGAGTCGCATTTGTGGGTTATAGTAGCTGTGAGCTGCTGAAAAATTATTGAGGGCTAACACTCAACCCGCAGAATGAATGAGCCAGTAAATGACGCTACTATATATCTTATTTCAAGCACCAATTAAATGAGAGGCATGGTAAGTAAGGAGTGTTTTTACACCTGTCAAAATACATTAGCAGCAAGGTACTGTAGGAGCTGAGAAGAGATGTGAGAATTGATAACATTGTTTTGTAAATTCCGGTCAATGCCCTAAAATTTTGTGGGAGGGGGTCGGGGGGAGGAGAATGTTATTGGCTCTGAAATATATCCGTCTTTTTATTTATTTTGGGAATGCGTTGACATGTTAAGATGTTTTTAGAAATGATCTGTACTTCCGGGACATATCATCTTTTTTCCACAATAAAACAGAACATTTTGCCAACTTCAGAAATGTTTGTGAATACGTTACACATCTCCAGAGCTGACAGATGATATCATGGTAACTTGGAAAAAAATTTAAAGAATGGTAAACGTACAGTAAGAAAACAAAATGAAAAATGACTGAGAAATTGTAAGTAGCCAATAAATATTTAATACAATCCTTTTAGTTATATCACAAACTGGAACAAATGTTTGCTTCTAACAATTAACTTAAATGTTTCCCTGCAGTATTATAATATTTTCATATACCTTGTTTCCATTAGATCCATTTTGTAATAGATCAAGGTAATATTGTTAGCAATCTGAACTGTACTGTATGTTTAACATTATCCATATCACTGTGTTAATAAAATTATAATGTATTCCTTGATTATACAACTAAGGTTGTCTTTAATCAGATGTTAAATTACTTTACACAAAAGTATTTCAGTGGCATAACTAGGGGTGGCTTAAAAGAATCACTAAATTATTATACTGTCTTGAACTGTAATAGGATGAGAAATGTTGCCTTTTGAGAAGAAAAACATTTATGTAGTGGTATGTACAATAGTCATGAATTAACATGACTTCAAAGCAACACATCTGCAAAAGTGTACCATACTGATGCAGCAGCCGTTATTCGAACACATCACGGTGCCGATTTTGAGTTCTCTGTTGTTCCCACGCAGCATGAACGCGGCCAATCGCCCCAGACACCCTCGCTTATCGCGGATGTTTTGTTTGAATATCATGGATTCTGTTTCTTCGTTTGCAATAAAATGGATGAATTGTAATGTGTACAGTACTGTGCTTCTGTGTCAATTTCATGTTTTTAAAAGCCAGAATACTAAAATTCATTTTTCTGCACTCGCCGTGCTCGCATCTTAGTGCGTGAAGCCTGAAATTCATCCCGCGGTTTCAAATTGGGATTCCGATGTACATGACGCGTGAAGTGTTCGAATAAAGGCCGCTGCATCAGTATGTGTCAGAGAAACAAAATCATATTACTTTCAAGTGGATTTTTTTCATTGATACCAATTACAGCTCAACCCCCTTATAACGCTGTGCTTGGGGTCCAAATAATCAAATCGCGTTATAAGCGGATCGCATTAGAAATAATGTACAATTGTATGCATTGTACAATAAAGTATTTAAGATACCAATAATCGTGTTGTAAAGTATTCATAAATACGAAAATTGGGAGCCATGCTTGCATCGCATTATAATCGGATTCGCGTTGTAACGGATTGCGTTATAACGGGGCTGAGCTGTATATACTTTTTTTTGCTTAAAAAGCCTTGAAAATTGCCCTAAAACAAATTGTGGTTATTTGTGATGCTTGGTAGAGGTTAAACCACCTTCACCTCATATAGGGTAATGTATCAAAGTCTCCTAGATGTAAAACTGGGTGACAGTATAACTGAAGCAACTAACTTGCAACAGAAAGATTTCTTATTGAATGCACTGACATTTTTTGTGCGTTTTATAAATATTGTGCTGCTTTTTGCTCCCTTTGTGCAGTTGAGAGACTAATACACAGCACCCATAGTCTAATGTAAATCCAATCAGTTGATCACTGTTAGTTCATTTTTGTGCTGTAAACTACTAGCATTGTAAGCAAACATTTATGGACTACTTCTTTTTCAAGTAACAATTTATCAAACTTTGAAAATCATAATGCGGTAGATCCTCAGAAGTCTGTTAAATGTATATGTCTACGTTAAATAGAAGAAAAGAGCTGATATAGTCTGGTTCAAGGAAGGGAGAGGGGGGATGAATAAGAGAGTCCCCAAATTACACACACTCAGTATCACACACTGTATGGTTGAATAGTTACTTGCAGCAATGCGAACCTGGAATTAAGATGAGCTTAAAGATAATAACGTGTACATACCCCAATGTAGTTGTAGCATGGATAGTGATAGATATCTAAGAACATACTTTTTAATAGAACGTCTTGGTTTGTTGTGGAAAGGGAGCGATCCAGTCAGGAATACATCATGTAAATAAAAACATATAAAACAATGATTGTGCAGTATTGTGGTTATATATTGGCTTGTTATGAATCTTGGCTCTAATGAAGAACCTACTTACAGCAACAATAAAGAAAATTCGCTTTTGTCTGACTCAGTCAGGTAGTAGGGAATTGGTGATGTTTCTTTAAGGTAAACGTTAGCCTCATCCGGTCCTCACACAGGTGGGCTATTCCAGTGAATATTAGTACTTGAATCCCAGTATGGTATATGTGGACAGAAAGCAGAAACAGCCCAATGGTGTAGGTTGCAAAAAAACAGGGTTTATAAACGGTAAGGGTAAGGCATGTACTCACACTTTGTACAATAAAAACGTGCACATAAAGGTATCTTTAGCGCTGGATGAGTTGCGCCCACTGTAGTGGTGACTCCCCGTCTTCCTCTATCACCAGACGTGCCGCCGGCAATGGCGTCTGACGTCACTTCCCTCTCGCGTCTATCCGCATCCGGTGGAGGTAGATTATGACGCGCTGGGAGAGGGTCTGCGGGTGAGTTCAAACGTCTGGAGTTCTCTCTTCAAGGCAGCTGCAGCTTGATGAGTCGGCTCTACGCGTTTCGCTGTAGCATACAGCTTCGTCAGGAGCGTCATGACGTGTAGTTGTGGGCGTCATATATTTATACGATGTTGACTAATTGGCTACTCAGTGTCTTTCTAATTGGACTCATTATTACATACTTTAACCCACAGGTTTGCCTATACATAGGCACAGCAAGACTCTGTGGTCCAAACATAAACTAACTGTTTTGCTAAATTACATGGCTAAAATACACATAATACAATCTTTAATAACATCCAAACTCAAAATGAATATACATAAATTTAAAAAAATAAAATTAATTTAAAAAATGTGAATTAGATCGAATAGGTATATATAAATATATTTCATATCTCATAAAAATATAACATCATAATGGTTTATAGGTTGCACTTAAATTATCGTAGATCGGGAGAGAGAAAAGACAGAGACACTGGTATTAGTATATAGAAATGTATCTTCTAAGGATACTTTAAAACAACATTATTATGAAATTGATAAAAATAATTTATATATGATACAACCATACTTCATTCTGCTAGAGGTAGATTTAAAGATAGCAGTGACTGGAGCACAAACTTGATAGTGCAAAAATTTAAATAATTAAGAACTCAGATATTAAAAATAGATATAGGTATTCCTATATAATAATTTCATACAAAGATATTATTGTATTGAATTTTATTCTAATAACACATACAATAGTGTAAAGTGAGTATAAAATAAATTTTTAAAAATATATGTAGAAAATATATTTGTAAAATCACATTTTTAAAACATAAATATACATATTAGAAATGGGCACAGTAGAGAGGCCGCCGCTATCTTTAAATCTACCTCTAGCAGAATGAAGTATGGTTGTATCATATATAAATTATTTTTATCAATTTCATAATAATGTTGTTTTAAAGTATCCTTAGAAGATACAGTTCTATATACTAATACCAGTTTCTATGTCTTTTCTCTCTCCCGATCTACGATAATTTAAGTGCAACCTATAAACCATTATGATGTTATATTTTTATGAGATATGAAATATATTTATATATACCTATTCGATCTAATTCACATTTTTTAAATTAATTTTATTTTTTTAAATTTATGTATATTCATTTTGAGTTTGGATGTTATTAAAGATTGTATTATGTGTATTTTAGCCATGTAATTTAGCAAAACAGTTAGTTTATGTTTGGACCACAGAGTCTTGCTGTGCCTATGTATAGGCAAACCTGTGGGTTAAAGTATGTAATAATGAGTCCAATTAGAAAGACACTGAGTAGCCAATTAGTCAACATCGTATAAATATATGACGCCCACAACTACACGTCATGACGCTCCTGACGAAGCTGTATGCTACAGCGAAACGCGTAGAGCCGATTCATCAAGCTGCAGCTGCCTTGAAGAGAGAACTCCAGATGTTTGAACTCACCCGCAGACCCTCTCCCAGCGCGTCATAATCTACCTCCACCGGATGCGGATAGACGCGAGAGGGAAGTGACGTCAGACGCCATTGCCGGCGGCACGTCTGGTGATAGAGGAAGACGGGGAGTCACCACTACAGTGGGCGCAACTCATCCAGCGCTAAAGATACCTTTATGTGCACGTTTTTATTGTACAAAGTGTGAGTACATGCCTTACCCTTACCGTTTATAAACCCTGTTTTTTTGCAACCTACACCATTGGGCTATTTCTGCTTTCTGTCCACATATACCATACTGGGATTCAAGTACTAATATTCACTGGAATAATCTACCTGTGTGAGGACCGGATGAGGCTAACGTTTACCTTAAAGAAACATCACCAATTCCCTACTACCTGACTGAGTCAGACAAAAGCGAATTTTCTTTATTGTTGCTGTAAGTAGGTTCTTTATTAGAGCCAAGATTCATAACAAGCCAATATATAACCACAATACTGCACAATCATTGTTTTATATGTTTTTATTTACATGATGTATTCCTGACTGGATCGCTCCCTTTCCACAACAAACCAAGACTGCATCCGTGGAAAATCTTAGCACATTTTCCTGGAAAGGTTTGAGAAGTATCCTGTTGGGTAACATCTTTTCATTTTATTTCTATATAGAACTTACTATTTCAAAGGAAACTGTGGCGCCTAGGCAAGTCATTTAAGTATATTTTAATAGAACGTTTCATATAAAATAAGAGGGGGTAATAACATCTGAAAGAAGCGTCACTGCTGTAGAAAGGCATATCGTGATATGTGCAGAGAAAAAGTGTACTTATGTGTGAGATACACTGGAGTCAAATTATGACTGTTAGTTGTCAGTGAGACTGGTGTGCTGAGTATATTATATCACTTAGACAGTATGCGCTCCCTGTACTGTGTGCATAGGCTATGCTGCTTAGGACTAGAGCTAAGTAACTGTGGTGTCTGAACCATTATCTGTGTGATGTTGGTTACACTGGTGTCTCAATGATCATATGGTGAGCAGTGAATTTTTATATCCAGAGGGGATACTGGAGTTGCCGATGCACCATCCTGAGATGTATCAAGTTATCTCATGCAGTTTGAACTAATCATCAGATGATTGCAGCTTGTGGGGGAGCACTTAAACCGGGGACCTTGGGCAGCGGGTGATCCAGTAGTGGTAAGTATTGTAATTGAAAACGGTGGTAAGTATTGCACACTGGGTAAACACTTATGATTGGAGCGTATGCTCTCTGAGCAGGAAGACTGCACTCAGATGGGTCCACTTTCTCTCAACAGGTGAGAGTGGTCTCAGGTTGGTGGTTTCTCATGGGAGAAAACTCAAAGTCCGGGGACTGCATACAGCGGTTGCTGTGACATGAGTAGGTGTTTGATATACCTGCCTACTGGTAGTTATTTGTTCAGTCTCATGTTAAATAGGGTTAAGGTGATGATAAATTGTAACGCATATCCACAAAGGGGGTTAGCGTTACACAAAGACATTGTTAGAGAGGAGATAATGGGTGCTCAAATATTTCTGGACACAAAACTTCAATAATGATATCCACAAATATAAGTGAAAAGATAACTCTTGCATGGAGTGTGTAGTGTTGTCAAATTAGTGAGAAGTCTTGTACATACTGAGTAATAAGCCCTCCTGAAGGTATCAGCCAATGATGGTGTCCCACACTACTGCAGCCTCATTTGGGGTGTCAATCAAAATGAAGCAATCTTCAACAAGACATAGGTGGCTATGCACTAAGCTCAATGGCGTTGCGTTCTGATTTGGCCAAAAAACAGGTCCGTTAAAAAGTGAAGCCGTACCTGCTCAAAATAGCTCAAAACAGCCACAGCGTACGCGATGCTTTTATTTCCCCTGCTAGCGTTGTTAACCTTTACGTACGCTAGCTGATAGAAAAAAAAGCTGCATGTAACATTTGCATGGAGATTCTGTATCTCCATGCAAGGCTGTTACAGGCGATCGTACACTAAATAAAAACATTTTAATAATAGTGTACATGAGCAGGGGGTGTCCGGAGCTGAACCGCATTGGTTTCAGGTCCGAGGACCCCCTACTTCAGGAAATATAGGCCCCGTTATGGGGTGGCGGTATCCCCTGCAGTTTAAAGCTCCCACGTCACGTGACCGGGTTATTTACATTCTGCAGGGGATACCGGCACCCCATAAAGGGGCCTATATCTCCTGAAGTAGGGGGTCCTCGGACCTGAAACCAATGCGGTTCAGCTCAGGAGACCCCCTGCACATCTACACTAGTATTAAAACACACATAACAATAAACAATAATTCATTACCGTAGCAGCTATACGCTATGGTAATGAAGCTGCTTTAATGTATTTTTAATAATAGTGTGCGGGAGCAGGGGGTCCCTGAGCTGAACCGCATTGATTTCTGCCTCAAAGACCCCCTGCTTCCCGAGTTACAGGCCCCGGTATGGGGCCTCGGAGGCCACTGTCGCCGCCATCTTTATAGCGTCCAAGACGCGACGTGGGCTCTATAAAGATGGCGTCCGCACTGGCACCGTTGCCCCAAAGTGGGGCCTTTAACTCGGGAAGCAGGGGGTCTCTGAGGCAGAAATCAATGCGGTTCAGCTCAGGGTACCCCCTGCTCCCGCACACTATTAATAAAAATACATTAATGCAGCTTCATTACCTTAGCGGATAGCCGCTTAGGCAATGAAGGGGTTAAGGCACATTATCATGTTTATTGGGGACAATTGCCCCCAATAAACAACACACATCGCCCCGCCCCCTAACACATACAGTACTGTAATGGGCAAAATTACTATTATCCACGTATGGATAATAATGCATTTGCCCATTTTAAATACATATTATTTACAATAAATACAGTCAAAAAATTTACACTTACGTTTTACAGGCACCCATGCTGAAGGCCGTCTTCATCCTCATCGTCATTCTGCCCATGCCCCTCCGGTGCTGCAAAACATGCACAACAATCACAATAGCCAATGTAATGTCCCCTAACCCCTTAATCACCATAGCGGTTATTAACCGCTACAGTCATTAAGGGGTTAACCCACCCTCACCCACCACTCGGGAGGCCTACATACCCTCCCCCACTAACCCCCCACCCCATGAGGCTTAACCACCCTCACCCACTACCCACAAGGGAGGCCTACGCACATACACTTGGGGCCAATACATACTCCCCCCACCCCCAACACATACAGTACAATAATGTGCAAAATAACTATTATCCAGATATGGATAATATATTATTTGCCCATTATGAAACACATAAAACATGCATAAATCAAAACATGAATTTTTAATTTTAAAATCACCACATTGCGTATTACAATAAATCCAGCATCTATTGTAAATATAAGCCAACAAATCAGCAGCTCCACAAATGTATATGAAATGTCACACAATTGCATTGAGTGTGTACATGATGCAATTAATCTGTGCATCATGTAACACTATGCAAAATATATGTAACAATAAAATACACTATGAACAATGTCCCCTAACCACCAATGTCATCATGAAAATCAATTAGAAACTAACCAACATCAATACAATTAACATCAATCAATTAATCCATTTCCTCAAACAATTAAAATACAATACAAATTAATTATACAATTCCCTATTCAATTCCTAAAGCCAAACCATTGCCAAAACAATTCTAATTTAAAGTAAACACCATCATTCTAATCTAACTACCAGAAAGAAGCCATTAACTAAATACTAATTACATTATTCACAACAATGACAAAATAAAGCTGCTAAATACATATCCATACATGAAAAGAACCTAAACATGAGCCAAACAATCAATTATTATCCCTGTACGTATGTCTATCCATACCGATATATAAACATAACATATAGGGGCAATAATAGAGCATAAAATACAAAGCATTTACATACAAAATTCACATACAATACACACATTCAGTGTCCACAAATGTATGTATATATATAGATGCATTAACGGGCATTAAATGGGACTGAAAAAATAAAAGACATGAATCAAAAATCATAAAAACCTGTAAAAGTAAAAATAAAAAAAATTACTTTTGTTTACTCACCATTAGATGTCCACTCACCGAAATCCAAGCGACCTGCATGCACAGTGGTGGGTGAGGGTGGGTTAACCCCTTAATGACTGTAGCGGTTAATAACCGCTATGGTGATTAAGGGGTTAGGGAACATTACATTTGCTATTGTGATTGTTGTGCATGTTTTGCAGCATCGGAGGGGCATGGGCAGGATGAAGATGAGGATGAAGACGGCCTTCATCGTGGGTGCCTGTAAAAGGTAAGTGTAATATGTTTTGACTGTATTTATTGAATGTTATATGTATTTAAAATGGCCAAATGCATTATTATCCATATGTGGATAATTGTAATTTTGGCCATTACTGTATAGTATGTGTTAGGGGGGTGTATTTAGTTATAATTCTTGTTTATTATTTTTCGACGTGCAACATTGGTACCGCAGGCCCGCGGGGAACCCGGGACCCCTGCGGGGACCCCCGGACACCCGCGGGGTCAGCTGGGGACACCCGCCGGCCTGCTGTATGGGTTTTGCACATGCAAAAATAAAAAGCAAGAATTTTTTCTAAGTCCAGATTTCTTTGCATCTAATCTGACCTGACGTGTTCTGATCAATGCAACTTTCGCGTACGCTAAGGTTGCGTTGCTTAGTGCATCCCGCTTAAGGGCAGAATTTAACGCAAACAGGGTTGCGAACGAGCAAAGTTGGACTTAGAAAAAATTCCTGAAAAAAGTCATTTTTAGATCGCAAAGTGCCTGTTTGCGTTGCTTAGTGCATTGGGTTGAGCGCAAAAGCACGTTCTAAGAGCACTTTGCGGTCTAAAAGTGACTTAACGGAGCTTAGTGCATAGCCCCCATAGTACTCAAATTTCTTCTTACATTGCATATAATTTCAATCCTTATCCATTCCAAGAGTCTCTGCTGATGTGTTACCAGCTGCAAGTAAGGAAATCCAAGATCAAAATGCAAAAAAAGCAGCACACAGCAAATGGAGGCAGGGTCAGTGTTGTGATAAAAATGTATTTATTAAATCATCACCAAAAGGAGGTACAAAGGACCTCCATGACATTTCGTGTTTTTGTGGGTGCTTTATCAAGGAGTACAGAGCTTTCCACAGTAAACCATTTTATACATTTACAAATTTACAAAATTCGCCCCAAAAAAGCGTGATCCTGTCATGACGCCATGCGTGTGCATGCATGTGTGTCAATACACAGCTGTCGCTGAGTGGGGAGAGAGGCAGAAACACAGCTGTGTTGGTGCCATGGAGGCCAAAATAATAATACACACAGAAACAGACCTGCGAAAACTCCCAGAGAAAGGGACAGAACACACAAGATTGGCTAATGAAACCCACTCTGAGTGTAACAAACTAGTTGACTCCACATGAGAGGGGTAGGACTTACCAAGGATATAAATAATATCAATGTATAATAATGTAGAGCGTTAAAAACATTTGAAATAAAACTTTAATTTTGATAAACATTGTTAATTGTTAACATGATGTTAATTTTATGTTTAATAACTAACAATAAATGTAAAGTACTTTAGCACTACAGAATTATTTTGGCAGTCTTAACAAATGAGTACTGCACAGTATGTATCTCTAATAACTAACATTTCTGTTTATCTGTTTTTAAATTGAATATTTATAGTACTTACGATTTTATTCCCGCTACTTGTAATAAAAAACTTTTTTCCACAAAAGAATAAAATATGATATATTCTAGAATATAGATTTTCATACCATTACACCACTCTGCTGGTGTGGTAATGGTGGAAACTGATCTCAATTTATGTATGGACATGTCTTTTAAATTGTCACAAGTTTTTCAAAATATTCCAAGGTTACCTTGTCAAGAAGAAGCAAACTCTATTATCCTTCTTAAGTGGTTGCTTCACATGCTGTACTGTATCCATGGAAGGTTATTCTTATGATCACACACAATGCATAACTGGCTTCCTATGTTGTAAAATTAATGAGAGAGGGCACACTGTTGGTTCTTACAGAATTACCATTGCTGGAAGTCCAGCACACACAATAGGATAAATGAAGTTGCTACTACCCATCAAACTGATGTCACACTGATACCATCTGTATGTCTGTAGGAATCAACTTGAGCCCTGCTGATTAGAAGCTGGAGTTCAGATGGTGATTGGCATCCTGTTCAAGATGCTTGCAGAATTGGTGATTAATCAGCAGTTTTGGGTTAGGTAAGGGACTTTGATAATAAATAAAGAAGACTTGAAGTAATAAACGCTTGGAAAACTTGTCAGACTGTAAATAAGCTTTCAGAGTGTTTTCATTTAACCTAGTAAACAGCATACTGACAATATTTTTCTTTCTACTGCATATATTAAAGTCAAATATGATTTCATTAAGCGGAATCCACGGACAAAGTAATTTATTAAATTGTTAGCCTTTTTGTTTCTTGAGTAACTGACTACCCAGTTACAAGCTACTGTACAGCCACCCATCTTCTTAGCTTCTGTCTATAATTTACCATTATATATATATATATAGTATATACTTAATGTTTATTTTTCTCTCCAGATAAGTAAGTAATCTGGGAAGCAGCTGAAAAATCATCTATGTTATCTCTTCCTACATCTGAAAACAAAGAGGATACAAAAGTCCCCCAAGACCAAACACATTGAAACATTTTTTTACAGACTTGTGCATTTATAGTTATACTATATAATTGTATGTAGATGTAGCCAAGCTCCCCACTTACTTACGGTGCAGGGAGTGAGGCTGCAGAGTGATCAGAGCGCCGGAGCTCCACGGTGGACTGGCAATGCAGTGGGCCACCATCTTACATGTGCATTTGCAGTCAGCTAGTTGCTCCACAAGGGATTACAAGTCCCAAAATCCCCAGGAGAGGCAAGGGAGTTTATTTTGACACGAACAGAGGAGTGCACCAGTCTAGATGGGGACAGCGAGGGAGAAGGTAGTAACCGGGTGCCAGTGGCTCCCGGACTATGCCAGACTTCCCCCACAGGTCCCAGTTAGGCCCTGAGTCAAAGTAGCGGCAGTAATTGTAGGGAGAGCCCCAGGTAGGGACACTCCCCTTTAGTGCTGCAAAAGAAAGAGTGTTGCTGCGCCAGTGACCGGACAGCCACGTGGTGCCCTCCGGTCTGGAACCAGGCCCAGGGTCTGGAGACTTTAAGGGAGATACTCCTGCTTGAGCTCCCTCAAGATACGGACACCACGATAAGGTTAGAGGGGATTTGGCAGATCCCATGTCATGGGATCAGGTTTTGGCCCTGCTGATTCAGGATTTCCATTATACCCTTGTCTGGACTGGGACCAGGAAGGTACCACCATGCACCAACGATTTCACACAGGGGTAGCGCTACTCCACACACTTTGGGGTGGGCATTGTTCTTTGGACACCAGGGTGGTTAGGTGCCCATGGAACCCTGAGTACTGCAGTGCCTCTGAACCACACATCAAGTGCATTGATCGTGGTCAAGTAACCCCTGTGCACTGATGTGTGGTATAAGGGGACTGGTTGCAATCTAAGCAGCCTGCCTCTGGGTATTCACCTTTATTTATACATATTTGTATCTTTCAACCCTTTAACCCTCTACTCCCTTATTTTTATCTGTTTTCTGGATGTGTTTCCTACATGAACACACTGTTGTCATTTGCCTGCTAAACCTTGAATGCAAACAAAAATTAAACAATAACAACTATATGGATCTCTGAATTTTTTAAATACTACAACAATACAATAATTGTGCAAGATATGGAAAGCAAATACAGCCAGCTATATACAAAGAAAAAAAGGCAAAAATAATGAAACAGCATAACCGCAGAAAAACATATTTTCTCCCACTCACTTGATGTGTATATAAATAAGGCAGTGTAGAAGTTTAACCTCTTTCCGTGGTGACTGAAACCTCAGTGATGCAGGGTAAGAGTTCCAGTATGGTGTTAGTCCTCAGATCCTACGCTCATTAAAAATGAGAAAAAAACAGACCTAGAACAAATATGCAATTTACTAAAAAACAAACAGAAAAAAAGACAATGCACTCACAAAGTGCACTACTGTATGTCTCAAGCATTGAGACCACCCTGGGTCCAGGAACCGACACAGATGGCGCACACCAGCCTCACTCCTTCCTCGCTCTGATCCGAAGAGATGACATCCCTTTCGGAAGCATCATTGTCACCGGTAAACGGAGGTATCAGGTGAAGATCCTGCAGCGTCTGCTCATCTGGTCATCCGGTCCTTCTCCTGCTCCACTGCCCTATTTGTTTTATTCCATAGGAACTTCCACAGGGGATATGATCCATGGTTAAAATGGTCATCTTTAAATACTGTAGTACTTAATTGACTGATGTCACACCGCAAATGGGTGCAAAATATCATGATGCATACTAGGACCCAATCAGATACAAATCAAACCAAACTGAATGCACATGAGTATACAATCTTACAAGGGTAAAAAAAAAATAGTTACATAATAAATAAAAACAATAACAGAGATATTCAAAGATTACATAAAAGGAAACATGAATTACAAATCTTATAGAATGTGAATTTATACATACACTGGCGACACACTTTATTCGAGCACGGCTAGTCCCGCGAATTCGGGTATACTCGGGTGTATTCAGGTTTCTGATATTTTTCAGCCAGAGTGCATTGCGTTATTTTCCGGCAGGAATTTAAGCTTTTTATTCCGGCTGGTTACAATACTGCAATGCCGTCAAAATACACATGGTGGCGCTTGCGAGCTATTCTCTGTGAAGCCGTCCCCTATAATGAATTGTAATGCAGTATACAGTATATATATATATACAGTACTGT
>NC_134492.1:47568497-47735807 GCF_040206685.1 Ascaphus truei
TACATATATATATATATATATATATATATATATATATATATATATATATATATGGACAGTTATAAAGACAGCGCCCCTTTTTCAAATACACCCAAATTGCTGCCACTCCGGTGACGTGTGCCAAAATGTTGCACCAAATATCAATAGTGATTATGATGTTTGCATGAACCAACTAGTGCCTAATTTACTAATTGATAATTGATATATATAAAAAAAACAACATACATCAAACAAAAAATGATAGAAAAAATGTGCAAAAATATATGAAAGATAAAAATAAACTGTTGAACATAAAAAATAGCATAAAAATACAAAAATAGAACTATAAAAATTGATACTTAAGTCCAAATGAAGTCCATGAGTAAATAAAACAAAGGTCCAGGCTGCTTCTTCTTGGGTTCACCAAGTTCCCATAGTACCTATTAGAAAAAAGAAAAGAGAAAAAGCGCCCGATCCTTGTGTAAAATCAGATTGACATTTTAATAAACCATGGACAAGACAATTGCACACTTACAATTAGTCTGATTAAAATAAGCGTTTTATGGGACCTGCCCATGCACCAAACGAAGACTTCACCGTCACCTCCGCTCTGTAATCTCACGATCAGTTCGAGACCCAGCAGTTGAGAACGCCGTTTTCTCCAAGGTGTTTCTATAACAGACATCCGTCAGGAGCTTCTAAGCAGCGTTCGTCCCCCATTACTCCCACACATGCGGTGCTGGATACCGGAAGGATTTTCCTTGTATTTCCTTGGTCTCTCTCTGGTGCCGAAGGCAGGTCAGCCACCGTAGTTTCAATGCAAACCGTCCCTACGCGTTTCTTCCGCCTTTGCGGATTTCATCAGGGGATGGACACCAAAGGGGCTATCTGGTGTTAAATAGTCCCTCACGTAAATGAGCATAATATGACTCACAGGTGTGTTTAGTACTATAGGTGTCATTAAATCAAATTGATATCCGGTGCAATATAATTGAGAGCTCTAATAACTTTAAACTCAACAGAATTTAAAACGTTAATATATTTGATAACAGCAAACGAGGATACTGCTGCTGATGGAATAATTAGCCAAGTTAAATGCAAATTACATAGTAACATGAACAGGATGTGAACATGAATTAGAACTTGTTCCAGCATTTATGTACTTAAATTAAAAAATATATAGAAAATATATACAAAGTATAATCAGATTAAATATTGAATAAATGATGATGAAAATAATATTCAAAATATACCACTTTTTACCTATGCCAAACTTCTTTTGGACATAAACAAATTCATTAATACATATTATATACATACCCTACATGTAACTAATGATACAAATATAATATCTTTACATATATGTAAAATAAATCTAAATACCATACTAACATCTAGAAAACTATAAATTGTGCATTATATAATAATTATTAAAAAAATAAATAAATGAATAAATTCATACTTAAGCTTGAAAAAGAGAGAATCATTTTATGTATCTCTCTATATGTGAACTGGAAAGAAGAGATGAAACAGTGATTAATGATAGCAAGAGTCTAGCCAAAAGTATCTATATGGCTGTAATTTTGTATATCAAATGTAACCCAAATTTTGGGTCTTTGAAGTCCTGATTGATCAAACTGCAAATGTTCCTGATTAATTTTGTCTATATCCTTATAGAGAAAAAATAATGGATAGAATAATCCCTATGGATATATTGGGGGCAAAAATGATTATAGCATAAGGGAAATGGGGGACCTAGATTATGACCACCCAAATCATGTTGTATAGATATATCCGTGTGACAACTAATATTGATACTAATACTAAGTACAGTACCTATATAAGGAATGAATATACATCTATAAACGTCTGTATTTGACTATTATATTAAGTAATAGAGGAATTAAGCGAAGCTCTATTTTGCTTAAGGGAAAAAAAAGGAAGAATTACTAGCAAGCCAAAAGGCAGCAATCCGAGTGAAATGAACTAACAAGTATTTGAATAAATATAGATTAAGTGTTTTATAATGTGTCATGTAAATGTGGTATATATATTAATGATTGAACTTATATTCTAAACGTGATTATTATATAGTGACTTATTATGAATAATAAAGAAATGTGTTTTGTGTCAAAAATAATTAGTTTGTGTTTGTGATGCAGTGCTGACCAAAGGTCCCACAGTTACACCAACTAAGATTCAGAGGGAGCATGCTATACATGCTCAGCCCAGACCTCTAAGATCCAGTCAATGCAAGTGGAATATATTACACTATAGTGCTTACGTCAATACAGTCGTTGAGACCCCCTGGACTCAATGTCTCCAACATGTAAATCCAGAAGGTCTCCCTTAGGTTTAGTTTTTTGACCCTATCGCCACTTAATATTGCTAGAGGGATATGTTCTAAGCACATGACAGTCAGTGATGATGGATCCTTGTTGTGTATTTCCAAGAAATGTCTAGATAAGTTGTGAGTGGTAATACCATGCAGAATATTTCTTCTATGTTCTAGAAATCTTGTGCTTAGAGTCCTCGTGGTTCTTCCCACGTATTGGAGTCCACATTTACATGTAATGACATAGATCACGAATGAGGATAGACAATCCATATGGCTCTTAAGTGTGTGTACAGATTTATTAAAAAAGGATGTAATTTGGTTGGTTTTGCACATATGTTTGCATGTTAAACATCTAGTTCTACCACAAACAAAGTTGCCATTTTTTGTCGGTTTTGACAAAGAAGGATCCCTAATCTGTTTAAGGCGACTGGGTGCCAGAATGGTTTTCAAATTTCTGGCTTTTTTGTATATAATAGGAACTTTGGTTGGTAATTTATTTCCAATTATTGGGTCCCTTAACAATATACTCCAGTGTTTGTTGAGAATTGTTGAGATGCCTTTCACTGAATTATTAAATGTTGTAATGAAAAGTGGTGACTTGACAGAATTAGCCCCAAAATCACCATTGGTCCTTCCAACTTTGTTTGATTTGGACAATAAAGATTTACGCTCCAGGAGACCTACCTGCCGAAATGTCTCATATATGATATGTTTGTCATACCCCTTAGCCAGAAATCTTTCAACCAATATTTCCCCCTGGGCCAAAAAATCAGAACGTGAAGAACAATTCCTTCTAATTCTGAGAAATTGGCCCCTGGGGATATTGGCCAACCATCTTTTGTAATGGTTGCTATTATTGTGTAGATAGCTATTGGTGGCCACTGTCTTGAAGTGTGTTTTGGTGACAATTTCTCCATTCAAATGAGCCTCCAGTTCTAAGTCCAGAAACACAATCATGTTCTTGTTAACATTGTATGTAAACTTCAGATCCATGTCATTGTTGTTGAATGCCTGTAATTTGTGTTCCAGGAGTTCCTGATCACCATCCCATATTAGGATGATGTCATCTATGTAACGGCCATAGTACACAAGATTCGCCCCCAGATCCGCATCACCCCACACATGCAGTTCCTCCCACAAACCCATGTAGAGGTTCGCATAGCTGGGAGCAAATCTTGTGCCCATGGCCGTCCCACAGATCTGCAAATAATAAATGTCTTCAAATAAAAAATAATTGTGTTCTAGTATGAATGCAATGGCCTGTAAAATGAATAAAGATTGTGTGTTGCCTAAATTTGTGTCCAAATTGAGAAAATGTTTTACTGCGTCTAAACCTTTATTATGTTTAATACAAGTATACAAAGATGTAATGTCACAGGTTGCCCAGATGTATGTTGGTTTCCAAATAATCCCAGAGATGGAGTCGAGGACATGCAACGTGTCCCTTAAATATGATTTCAACCGTGTGACTAAAGGTTGTAAAAAATAATCTACGTACTGGGACACGCTGGATGTCATCGACTCCACCCCTGAGACAATGGGTCTTCCAGGAGGGTTAGAAATGTGTTTATGTATCTTGGGAATGTGGTAAAAAATGGGTGTTCTTGGAAACCGTATGTAAAGAAAACCAAATTCTGACTTGTTAATGACATTTATATTTAGGGCCTGGGTAAGAAGATCTTTATACTCTTTTTGAAAACTTTCCATAGGGTCTTGCCCCAAAACGATATATGAGGTATTGTCACCTAAGAGTCTAAAGGCCTCTGACAGGTAATCTGTTCTGTCCTGCAGAACTATGCCCCCTCCTTTATCCGCCTGTCTAATGACAAGGTCGTTTAGACTACAAAGTTCCTTAAGTGCGATGTTCTCCTCTTTTGATAAATTTCTATTCCGTATTGATGTTGTATTTGAACACATTTGTTCAAAGTCCTTGAGAACCATGGTGTAAAAAGTTTCAACAAATGATCCCTTTGAATGATATGGGAAATACGTGGACTTTGCAGAAAAAGGAGAGTGTACTATTGTAATATCTCTTACTGAAGAAAGATCAGTGGATCCATCAATAATTGCTTCTCTATCTAGGATTGGGGATCTTCCTAGTTATGATGTAATATTTGTATGGTTAATCATGGATGATGTAGGACTATCTAGCTCATAAACGGATAGCTGACTTATATCCAACAAATGTGATGGCTCCTCTATTTGTATCCCTTCTTGCAAGAGGGTGGACATTGCATCAATGCAAGCTATCTCCTGTGTGTTAAGTATACATTGTTGTTTATCCTTGTTTTGCATGGTGAAATGTCGCATCAGTGTGATTTTTCTAATATATTTGTTCAAGTCTACAAACAGATCGAATCTGTTTGGAAGACTGCTTGGGGCAAATGAGAGACCCTTGGTCAGCAGTGCTATGTGATTACTAGACAAAATATGTGTTGATAAATTAAAAATGCCATATGTCTCTGGATTGCTGGCTCTTAGCTTACCTTCCTTCTTTCTTTGTTCGCGCTTCCCTCCCCTGGTTCCTCGCAGCTTCTTTTTCTCCGTTGTGGAGTATTTGTGTGATACGTCGGTTTCCGATCCCACAGGGGATAGGATTTTCCTCTCTCCCGATTCTCTTCTTGAGTGACCAATTCTAAAAAAGAGGCAGTGTGAGTTTTAATAGTAGGGACAGTAATTTCTGGATTGTTCTTGTTACTATCTCTATTGTGTGTTTTAGGTATGGCCCCACTACTTTTGTCAATCACCACAGTCTCCTCACAAATTGCCCCCTTTTCCTGTAAGACTTCAAATCTATTTTCTGTAGGACAGGAAAATTGTGTATTTGGTGTTGTCTTTTCACTCCTATGAGTGTTCTGTCCTTTGTCACTGGATATTGAGTGGGTGTTTGAATTGTCTCTACTCTTATCTCTATGTTTGTCATCTTTGTAATTGTTTTTTTTGTAATATTTATTTGGAGTATAATGTTTGGATCTATCTCTCCTATCATGTCGTCTCCAATCCCTGATTTTGTCAGTAGCATAGTCAGTTTGATCTCTAACATATTTGCTACTCTTGCGATCACTGATCTCCTTTTCATATTTAAGTACCCTAGAGTCAACAAGTTTATCCAACTCCTGGAATTCTTCACTTTCCACATATGGAATCATGATTTGTTGAGTTTCCTCTATTTCCTTTGCGATTTCATTAAGCTTATCTTCCCTATAGTTTATCAATAATTTTATTAGGGTAAAGGAACATGACTCCATTGCGTCATTCCACTTGCTTTTAAAGTCAATATTTGTGTCAAATGTTGTTTTTTTTGTAAACCTTAAGCCCCTAGGGACTATTTTAGCATCCAGATAATTCTGCAATGAAAGGAGATCAAGCCAATGTTTCATCTCTTCTTTTGCCAACCTTTCAAGCTTAAAAAAGTTGGTTTTTAGATCAATTGTATCCTCCTTAAATTCTGTCATATCTATTTCAGCTGAATCTGCATATTGTTGTCTCCTAATGAGACGCTCCTTACTAGTTTTCATCATTTTGACAGATGTCCCAGAGATGCAATTGCAAGATGGGTGTAAATGAAAAGCTGCTGCTGTCTAATGAGGATGACAATTTAAAGGGACAGTTATAAAGACAGCGCCCCTTTTTTTAAATACACCCAAATTGCTGCCACTCCGGTGACGTGTGCCAAATACAGACGTTTATAGATGTATATTAGATGTATATTCATTCCTTATATAGGTATATAGGTACTGTACTTAGTATTAGTATTAGTACCAATATTAGTTGTCACACGGATATATCTATACAACATGATTTGGGTGGTCATAATCTAGGTCCCCCATTTCCCTTATGCTATAATCATTTTTGCCCCCAATATATCCATAGGGATTATTCTATCCATTATTTTTTCTCTATAAGGATATAGACAAAATTAATCAGGAACATTTGCAGTTTGATCAATCAGGACTTCAAAGACCCAAAATTTGGGTTACATTTGATATACAAAATTACAGCCATATAGATACTTTTGGCTAGACTCTTGCTATCATTAATCACTGTTTCATCTCTTCTTTCCAGTTCACATATAGAGAGATACATAAAATGATTCTCTCTTTTTCAAGCTTAAGTATGAATTTATTCATTTATTTATTTTTTTAATAATTATTATATAATGCACAATTTATAGTTTTCTAGATGTTAGTATGGTATTTAGATTTATTTTACATATATGTAAAGATATTATATTTGTATCATTAGTTACATGTAGGGTTTGTATATAATATGTATTAATGAATTTGTTTATGTCCAAAAGAAGTTTGGCATAGGTAAAAAGTGGTATATTTTGAATATTATTTTCATCATCATTTATTCAATATTTAATCTGATTATACTTTGTATATATTTTCTATATATTTTTTAATTTAAGTACATAAATGCTGGAACAAGTTCTAATTCATGTTCACATCCTGTTCATGTTACTATGTAATTTGCATTTAACTTGGCTAATTATTCCATCAGCAGCAGTATCCTCGTTTGCTGTTATCAAATATATTAACGTTTTAAATTCTGTTGAGTTTAAAGTTATTAGAGCTCTCAATTATATTGCACCGGATATCAATTTGATTTAATGACACCTATAGTACTAAACACACCTGTGAGTCATATTATGCTCATTTACGTGAGGGACTATTTAACACCAGATAGCCCCTTTGGTGTCCATCCCCTGATGAAATCCGCAAAGGCGGAAGAAACGCGTAGGGACGGTTTGCATTGAAACTACGGTGGCTAACCTGCCTTCGGCACCAGAGAGAGACCAAGGAAATACAAGGAAAATCCTTCCGGTATCCAGCACCGCATGTGTGGGAGTAATGGCGGACGCACGCTGCTGAGAAGCTCCTGACGGATGTCTGTTATAGAAACACCTTGGAGAAAACGGCGTTCTCAACTGCTGGGTCTCGAACTGATCGTGAGATTACAGAGCGGAGGTGACGGTGAAGTCTTCGTTTGGTGCATGGGCAGGTCCCATAAAACGCTTATTTTAATCAGACTAATTGTAAGTGTGCAATTGTCTTGTCCATGGTTTATTAAAATGTCAATCTGATTTTACACAAGGATCGGGCGCTTTTTCTCTTTTCTTTTTTCTAATAGGTACTATGGGAACTTGGTGAACCCAAGAAGAAGCAGCCTGGACCTTTGTTTTATTTACTCATGGACTTCATTTGGACTTAAGTATCAATTTTTATAGTTCTATTTTTGTATTTTTATGCTATTTTTTATGTTCAACAGTTTATTTTTATCTTTCATATATTTTTGCACATTTTTTCTATCATTTTTTGTTTGATGTATGTTGTTTTTTTTATATATATATCAATTATCAATTAGTAAATCAGGCACTAGTTGGTTCATGCAAACATCATAATCACTATTGATATTTGGTGCAACATTTTGGCACACGTCACCGGAGTGGCAGCAATTTGGGTGTATTTGAATAAGGGGCGCTGTCTTTATAACTGTCCCTTTAAATTGTCATCCTCATTAGACAGCAGCAGCTTTTCATTTACACCCATCTTGCAATTGCATCTCTGGGACATCTGTCAAAATGATGAAAACTAGTAAGGAGCGTCTCATTAAGAGACAACAATATGCAGATTCAGCTGAAATAGATATGACAGAATTTAAGGAGGATACAATTGATCTAAAAACCAACTTTTTTAAGCTTGAAAGGTTGGCAAAAGAAGAGATGAAACATTGGCTTGATCTCCTTTCATTGCAGAATTATCTGGATGCTAAAATAGTCCCTAGGGGCTTAAGGTTTACAAAAAAACCAACATTTGACACAAATATTGACTTTAAAAGCAAGTGGAATGACGCAATGGAGTCATGTTCCTTTACCCTAATAAAATTATTGATAAACTATAGGGAAGATAAGCTTAATGAAATCGCAAAGGAAATAGAGGAAACTCAACAAATCATGATTCCATATGTGGAAAGTGAAGAATTCCAGGAGTTGGATAAACTTGTTGACTCTAGGGTACTTAAATATGAAAAGGAGATCAGTGATCGCAAGAGTAGCAAATATGTTAGAGATCAAACTGACTATGCTACTGACAAAATCAGGGATTGGAGACGACATGATAGGAGAGATAGATCCAAACATTATACTCCAAATAAATATTACAAAAAAAACAATTACAAAGATGACAAACATAGAGATAAGAGTAGAGACAATTCAAACACCCACTCAATATCCAGTGACAAAGGACAGAACACTCATAGGAGTGAAAAGACAACACCAAATACACAATTTTCCTGTCCTACAGAAAATAGATTTGAAGTCTTACAGGAAAAGGGGGCAATTTGTGAGGAGACTGTGGTGATTGACAAAAGTAGTGGGGCCATACCTAAAACACACAATAGAGATAGTAACAAGAACAATCCAGAAATTACTGTCCCTACTATTAAAACTCACACTGCCTCTTTTTTAGAATTGGTCACTCAAGAAGAGAATCGGGAGAGAGGAAAATCCTATCCCCTGTGGGATCGGAAACCGACGTATCACACAAATACTCCACAACGGAGAAAAAGAAGCTGCGAGGAACCAGGGGAGGGAAGCGCGAACAAAGAAAGAAGGAAGGTAAGCTAAGAGCCAGCAATCCAGAGACATATGGCATTTTTAATTTATCAACACATATTTTGTCTAGTAATCACATAGCACTGCTGACCAAGGGTCTCTCATTTGCCCCAAGCAGTCTTCCAAACAGATTCGATCTGTTTGTAGACTTGAACAAATATATTAGAAAAATCACACTGATGCGACATTTCACCATGCAAAACAAGGATAAACAACAATGTATACTTAACACACAGGAGATAGCTTGCATTGATGCAATGTCCACCCTCTTGCAAGAAGGGATACAAATAGAGGAGCCATCACATTTGTTGGATATAAGTCAGCTATCCGTTTATGAGCTAGATAGTCCTACATCATCCATGATTAACCATACAAATATTACATCACAACTAGGAAGATCCCCAATCCTAGATAGAGAAGCAATTATTGATGGATCCACTGATCTTTCTTCAGTAAGAGATATTACAATAGTACACTCTCCTTTTTCTGCAAAGTCCACGTATTTCCCATATCATTCAAAGGGATCATTTGTTGAAACTTTTTACACCATGGTTCTCAAGGACTTTGAACAAATGTGTTCAAATACAACATCAATACGGAATAGAAATTTATCAAAAGAGGAGAACATCGCACTTAAGGAACTTTGTAGTCTAAACGACCTTGTCATTAGACAGGCGGATAAAGGAGGGGGCATAGTTCTGCAGGACAGAACAGATTACCTGTCAGAGGCCTTTAGACTCTTAGGTGACAATACCTCATATATCGTTTTGGGGCAAGACCCTATGGAAAGTTTTCAAAAAGAGTATAAAGATCTTCTTACCCAGGCCCTAAATATAAATGTCATTAACAAGTCAGAATTTGGTTTTCTTTACATACGGTTTCCAAGAACACCCATTTTTTACCACATTCCCAAGATACATAAACACATTTCTAACCCTCCTGGAAGACCCATTGTCTCAGGGGTGGAGTCGATGACATCCAGCGTGTCCCAGTACGTAGATTATTTTTTACAACCTTTAGTCACACGGTTGAAATCATATTTAAGGGACACGTTGCATGTCCTCGACTCCATCTCTGGGATTATTTGGAAACCAACATACATCTGGGCAACCTGTGACATTACATCTTTGTATACTTGTATTAAACATAATAAAGGTTTAGACGCAGTAAAACATTTTCTCAATTTGGACACAAATTTAGGCAACACACAATCTTTATTCATTTTACAGGCCATTGCATTCATACTAGAACACAATTATTTTTTATTTGAAGACATTTATTATTTGCAGATCTGTGGGACGGCCATGGGCACAAGATTTGCTCCCAGCTATGCGAACCTCTACATGGGTTTGTGGGAGGAACTGCATGTGTGGGGTGATGCGGATCTGGGGGCGAATCTTGTGTACTATGGCCGTTACATAGATGACATCATCCTAATATGGGATGGTGATCAGGAACTCCTGGAACACAAATTACAGGCATTCAACAACAATGACATGGATCTGAAGTTTACATACAATGTTAACAAGAACATGATTGTGTTTCTGGACTTAGAACTGGAGGCTCATTTGAATGGAGAAATTGTCACCAAAACACACTTCAAGACAGTGGCCACCAATAGCTATCTACACAATAATAGCAACCATTACAAAAGATGGTTGGCCAATATCCCCAGGGGCCAATTTCTCAGAATTAGAAGGAATTGTTCTTCACGTTCTGATTTTTTGGCCCAGGGGGAAATATTGGTTGAAAGATTTCTGGCTAAGGGGTATGACAAACATATCATATATGAGACATTTCGGCAGGTAGGTCTCCTGGAGCGTAAATCTTTATTGTCCAAATCAAACAAAGTTGGAAGGACCAATGGTGATTTTGGGGCTAATTCTGTCAAGTCACCACTTTTCATTACAACATTTAATAATTCAGTGAAAGGCATCTCAACAATTCTCAACAAACACTGGAGTATATTGTTAAGGGACCCAATAATTGGAAATAAATTACCAACCAAAGTTCCTATTATATACAAAAAAGCCAGAAATTTGAAAACCATTCTGGCACCCAGTCGCCTTAAACAGATTAGGGATCCTTCTTTGTCAAAACCGACAAAAAATGGCAACTTTGTTTGTGGTAGAACTAGATGTTTAACATGCAAACATATGTGCAAAACCAACCAAATTACATCCTTTTTTAATAAATCTGTACACACACTTAAGAGCCATATGGATTGTCTATCCTCATTCGTGATCTATGTCATTACATGTAAATGTGGACTCCAATACGTGGGAAGAACCACGAGGACACTAAGCACAAGATTTCTAGAACATAGAAGAAATATTCTGCATGGTATTACCACTCACAACTTATCTAGACATTTCTTGGAAATACACAACAAGGATCCATCATCACTGACTGTCATGTGCTTAGAACATATCCCTCTAGCAATATTAAGTGGCGATAGGGTCAAAAAACTAAACCTAAGGGAGACCTTCTGGATTTACATGTTGGAGACATTGAGTCCAGGGGGTCTCAACGACTGTATTGACGTAAGCACTATAGTGTAATATATTCCACTTGCATTGACTGGATCTTAGAGGTCTGGGCTGAGCATGTATAGCATGCTCCCTCTGAATCTTAGTTGGTGTAACTGTGGGACCTTTGGTCAGCACTGCATCACAAACACAAACTAATTATTTTTGACACAAAACACATTTCTTTATTATTCATAATAAGTCACTATATAATAATCACGTTTAGAATATAAGTTCAATCATTAATATATATACCACATTTACATGACACATTATAAAACACTTAATCTATATTTATTCAAATACTTGTTAGTTCATTTCACTCGGATTGCTGCCTTTTGGCTTGCTAGTAATTCTTCCTTTTTTTTCCCTTAAGCAAAATAGAGCTTCGCTTAATTCCTCTATTACTTAATATAATAGTCAAATACAGACGTTTATAGATGTATATTCATTCCTTATATAGGTACTGTACTTAGTATTAGTATCAATATTAGTTGTCACACGGATATATCTATACAACATGATTTGGGTGGTCATAATCTAGGTCCCCCATTTCCCTTATGCTATAATCATTTTTGCCCCCAATATATCCATAGGGATTATTCTATCCATTATTTTTTCTCTATAAGGATATAGACAAAATTAATCAGGAACATTTGCAGTTTGATCAATCAGGACTTCAAAGACCCAAAATTTGGGTTACATTTGATATACAAAATTACAGCCATATAGATACTTTTGGCTAGACTCTTGCTATCATTAATCACTGTTTCATCTCTTCTTTCCAGTTCACATATAGAGAGATACATAAAATGATTCTCTCTTTTTCAAGCTTAAGTATGAATTTATTCATTTATTTATTTTTTTAATAATTATTATATAATGCACAATTTATAGTTTTCTAGATGTTAGTATGGTATTTAGATTTATTTTACATATATGTAAAGATATTATATTTGTATCATTAGTTACATGTAGGGTATGTATATAATATGTATTAATGAATTTGTTTATGTCCAAAAGAAGTTTGGCATAGGTAAAAAGTGGTATATTTTGAATATTATTTTCATCATCATTTATTCAATATTTAATCTGATTATACTTTGTATATATTTTCTATATATTTTTTAATTTAAGTACATAAATGCTGGAACAAGTTCTAATTCATGTTCACATCCTGTTCATGTTACTATGTAATTTGCATTTAACTTGGCTAATTATTCCATCAGCAGCAGTATCCTCGTTTGCTGTTATCAAATATATTAACGTTTTAAATTCTGTTGAGTTTAAAGTTATTAGAGCTCTCAATTATATTGCACCGGATATCAATTTGATTTAATGACACCTATAGTACTAAACACACCTGTGAGTCATATTATGCTCATTTACGTGAGGGACTATTTAACACCAGATAGCCCCTTTGGTGTCCATCCCCTGATGAAATCCGCAAAGGCGGAAGAAACGCGTAGGGACGGTTTGCATTGAAACTACGGTGGCTGACCTGCCTTCGGCACCAGAGAGAGACCAAGGAAATACAAGGAAAATCCTTCCGGTATCCAGCACCGCATGTGTGGGAGTAATGGCGGACGCACACTGCTGAGAAGCTCCTGACGGATGTCTGTTATAGAAACACCTTGGAGAAAACGGCGTTCTCAACTGCTGGGTCTCGAACTGATCGTGAGATTACAGAGCGGAGGTGACGGTGAAGTCTTCGTTTGGTGCATGGGCAGGTCCCATAAAACGCTTATTTTAATCAGACTAATTGTAAGTGTGCAATTGTCTTGTCCATGGTTTATTAAAATGTCAATCTGATTTTACACAAGGATCGGGCGCTTTTTCTCTTTTCTTTTTTCATATATATATATATATATATATCAGTACAAGTCAATCAATCCGCGCTCATGCTTCCTAAATTAGAGATCTTGAAGTAGATCCACTCTCCCCCTTTTGCTGCTGCTGTAACGTGAAGGCACCCCTCCTTCACCAAGATCCGCTGCGGAAGAACTCCAACGATGGAGTCTTGAGCCGCTTCCTTCTTGCTAACTCCGAATGTGAGCAGTGCTGTAGCTGTAGAGACATGGCGATTGCGGTGGACTACTCCTTAAGGGTATCGTGATAGGACGCAACCCGGAAGTACCATCTGAGCATTGCCGAGCCAGTTGGTCCCAGCGCGCAGGACTGATCTGTGAGCCTTGGCGTCTACCCCTGTGTCCAACATAAACTTGTGTCAGATGTCCCTGCACTTTTTTCTACTGGAATAATTTTACCTTACATTTAAGTTACTACTTGCATTTGTTTTTTATGTCTAATACATAAATATTGACCCTTGGTGCGCTTCTGTGCCTTTTTTTTCATATATATATATATATATATATTATAACACAGAAAAAAGACTAACAAGATCCCTAAATATAGCACTCATAATATACCTGAAATAAAAAATTAATTAAGAGACAAAAACCTGGACCCACAGTCAAAGTAGAAAAAGGGCAAAGATTTTTTTTTTTATTTTATTTTTTTTTTAAACTTAATTTTTATTAAAAAAATTTAGGGAGAGGGGAGGAATGAAGAAAATAAAAAATGGGGGGAGGGAAGGGTACAGAAAATAGAGATGGGAGAAAGTTCAAATTCATTTACAATTTTACCTAACAAGATTTCTTAAAATATTCTATCACACAGTTAATATAAATATCCTTTTTTTTCCCCCCTTTTATTTGTTACAACAAAATTAAGTGGGTATTAATTTCTGGTTGATTTTCACTAAGAATCCAATGTAACCACACCTTCTGAAAATCTGTGTAGGTGTCGTTATTAAGACTAACCATTTTTTCCATGTAGCAAATCTGCCAGACTTTATTTTTAACTTTGGAAATTGAGGGAATAATTGTTTGTTTCCATACTGCCGCTAATTCGCGTCTTGCGGCTGAAGATATGTGGCACAGTAATTTATTTTCATGTCTCGTCAGGGGGTAATATGGTTTGTTTAAAAGAAATAACCAGGGATCCATTGGTAGGTCCAAACCGAAAAACCTTTGTGACCACATTTTGATTTCAGGCCAATAAGCTGCTATGAATGGGCATACCCACCACATATGTATAAATGTGGCTTATACTCCACATCCTTTCAGACATGTAGTTGGGTACTCTGGGATGAATTTAGATAGTCTCATGGGGGTTAAGTACCACCTCATCATAACTTTATAGGCATTTTCTCTGATTGTGATACACATTGATGATGTGGCAACTTTTTGAAAAATATCATTCCAGTCTTCCATGTCTAATACCTCCCCCAGGTCATCCTCCCATTGTAGCATATATTTCAGTTTTTGATTCATTTGTGGAGGGTGGCTAACAAAATATCCATACAATTTAGATATCAGTCCAGATGTGTTACTATCTGCTAGACAAAGTGACTCAAATCTAGTTAGCAATTCGGGGGGTCGGATTTTGTTATACAAGGCTTTCAATTGAAGGTATTGGAGGAACTGATTGTTTGGGATAGCCTTTTCTTTGTGGAAATATTCAAATGTTCTGGGAAATCCTTCTGAACCTACATCTTTTAATCTTGTGATACCTGCTATTTTCCAGTCTATAAACCTATTACGGCCTATTCCTGGACCAAATTCTGGGTTATCATATAGTGGAGTCATAAGTGTATTGTTGTAAGGAAGTGTCGATTTGCAACTGTGTTCCATAATTTGAGTGAATGGGCTATAATTTGGCTGGATTTGAGTATTTCGGGACTCTTTCTCACTGGGGACCATAGAAGATTACTTAATTCGACTTGGGCAACTAAATCCATTTCCAATGATACCCAGCGTCTGTGGACTGGATTAGAGTGCCATAGTATTAGTTGGCTTGTTTGGGCTGCTTTGTAATAGGAAATATGGCATGGTAGTCCAAGCCCTCCTGTCTTGTTTGGTATATTTAAGATTTTCTTACCAATTCTTGGTGTTTTAATTTTCTCCAATACCAATGGAATGGGTAGAGTTTGGAAAAGATACAGAAGACGGGGCAATATGTTCATTTTTATACTGTGTATTCTGCCTATCCATGATATAGCGTGGCCGGACCACATTTCAATATCAGACTTAAGAGCTCTTAGGATCTTTGGATAATTCTCCCTAAACAGAGAACTATAGTTTTTTGTGATAAATATCCCTAGGTATTTGATCGTATTCGGTTGCCATTTAAAATCAAAGTTTAAAGCAATCAATTTAATTTGATCTTTGGCAGATTTATATTTAGTGCCTCAGATTTGTTACTATTGATTTTGAAACCTGAGATATCCTTAAAAGACGACAGAGTGGAGTATAAATTTGGAAGTGAAGTTTGAGGTTTGATTATTGTAAGGATCACATCATCTGCATAAAGTGTGATTTTGTATATCTGACTCTTCACATGAACTCCTGTTATATTTGGGTTGTTTCTTATGTTTGCAGCTAGTGGCTCCATACAGAGGGTGAATAGCAGTGGAGATAAGGGACATCCCTGTCTGGTTCCATTTTTTATAGGAAAGGTCTCAGAGGAGAAACCTTTGGAGTATATTTTTGCCGATGGTGTAGTGTATAAAGACTCGATGGCTCTAAGGAAAGGGCCTTCCACTCCAAATGCCTGCAATGTTTTTGACATGTATTTCCAATCAATTCGGTCAAACGCCTTTTCGGCGTCAAGGCTCAGGACCATCGATGGTATTTTATTTTTGGTAGCTAATGACACCAACTCAATAATGCATCTGGTATTGTCCGCAGCTTGTCTTCCAGGGATAAATCCCACCTGGTCCGGATGAACCAGAGACGGGATAACTTTATTTAATCTAATAGCTAATATTTTGGAGAATATTTTTAAGTCTGAGTTTATTAAAGATATTGTCTGTAGTTCTTACAGTCTGTAGGGTCTTTTCCATCTTTATGGATTAGTGTTATGGTTGCCTGGAGCATACTGTTGGGAAATTGGGAGTCTATTAGTATAGAGTTGAACATATTTAATAGTACTGGGGCGAGGATATTAGAGAATTTTTTATAGTATAAGTTCGAGAAGCCATTGGGCCCCGGGGCCT
The DNA here is from genome assembly GCF_040206685.1 of Ascaphus truei. NCBI lineage: Eukaryota > Metazoa > Chordata > Amphibia > Anura > Ascaphidae > Ascaphus > Ascaphus truei. The sequence goes on from NC_134492.1 coordinate 47,585,021, forward strand.
TAGCCAGTTTGAGATCTTTAATAACCCTGAGAACTTCTTCGAGTGTGAAAATTTGGGCTAATTTGTCTTTATCGTCTGGAGTAATTATGGGGAGATTAGCTGAATCTAGGAAGTTTTCCACTTTGGTTGTTAATTGTTTGCTTAGTCTTATTACCATCATATAATTTGGAATAGAAGGCCTGGAATTCCTTAATTATAAGTGTCGGATTTGTTGAGAGAATACCTGATTTTTGTCTGATTGCGTGGATATTACAGTTTGTTGGAACTGATCTAAGTCAAGCGGCCAGCATTTTATCAGGTTTATTTGATTTCTCAAAAAATTTAGCTTTAGTAAAGGTGAGGGATTGTTCTGCCTTAGCCATGAGAAGGAGATTCAGTTCAGTTTTGGCCTCCTTTACTTTTTCTAGATATACATGTTGATTCCCTCTTTGGTGTAATTTTGTTAATTCTTCCACTTTTGTTTGGGCCCTCTTTATATTGGCTTCCCTTTCTTTCTTTCTATTTCCTGCAATACTGATTAGAACCCTGTAAGAGGAAAATGGCCATGACAGAATATAAGAGATATAAGAGCGATGTAATCCTCCTACAAGAGACGCACTTTAAGAAGAACAATATCCCTTCATTCATTGATAAACAATACAAACAGGTTTTTCATTCGAATGCACCAGCAAAAAAAAGAGGAGTTACGATTCTATTTAATAACAAAATTCCTTTTAAAGTTACCCAATTTAAATCAGATGGAGATGGAAGATATCTAATCCTAGCAGGATCTCTATACGGTCAAGACCTGACCTTCGCCAATGTTTATGCCCCTAATGAAACCAGCGCTAAATTCTTCACTAAATTCTTCTGTACACTAAAAAAAGTAGCTAGAGGTAGGATTATAATTGGAGGTGATTTTAACTTAACCATGGACCCAAACACTGATAGGACTGGGCCTGTAACCATTTGAAGAAAGGTAGATCGTAGGGCCCTGATCAAAGGTCTGGAGGAACTCCATTTGGCAGATGGATGGAGAGAACTTAACCCAACAAACAGGGAATTTACTTTCTACTCTCCTCCTCATGGTTCACACTCCCGTATAGACTATATTTTTATTTCCTCTAGAGCAATACCATACTGTGCATATTCAAAAATACGTGCTGTGGCCTGGTCGGATCATGCCCAGGTGGAGATGAGAATCTCACATCTTAACATGCCCCCACATTCAGCCCAATGGAAAATAAATGAGTCCTTACTCAAAATACCTGAGATTAAAAAAATACTGGATGAAGAACTAGAGTTCTTTTTCAAAACCATGACAGGCTCTGTATCATCCCCCTTTGTTCTCTGGGAGGCCCATAAGGTCACCCTTAGAGCATAGATTTTATAAGCAAAAGAACACACTAACATTTAAAAACATATACGCACTAATAGCAGCCAAGCAACAATAATAAGCAAGAGAACATATCAAAAAAAGGGTATACAGGCATACCCCGGTTTAAGGACACTCACTTTAAGTACACTCGCGAGTAAGTACATATCGTTCAGTAGGCAAACGGCAGCTCACGCATGCGCCTGTCAGCACGTCCTGAACAGCAATACCGTCTCCCAACCTGCACCGAAGCTGTGCGCAAGCGGGGAGAGTATAGAGCCTGTTACACATGTATTATTTACATCAGTTATGCACGTATATGATGATTGTAGTACAGTACATGCATCGATAAGTGGGAAAAGGTAGTGCTTCACTTTAAGTACATTTTCGCTTTACATACATGCTCCGGTCCCATTGCGTACGTTAATGCGGGGTATGCCTGTATATGGCATGAAAAGATGTTACTGAAAACTAAACTACTGTAGGAAGCCAAAAAATTTACCACCTAATAATCAAACAATGAATACAACGATACAAATCAGATAAGTAATATGGACACCCCAGAATACTCCTAACTGCCAAATCTAATGAGAAAAATAAAAATAAATTCTAAACTCAAAAAATGATGATATAAAAATAAAGCAATACTAGCAAAAACTGAGAAAATATATATATTATCAATAAACTTATATGTACTACAAATTAAGCACACATAAAAAGTAATCTATAACCAAAGGGGTGACACAGGGGAGAAAAAAGCAGAATTTTTTTTCAAACCCTGTGAAAATCAGTAGCAAATAAAAAAAATAAAATGTAACATATATACAAAGGTGCCTGTGCACATCCACAAGTAAGGCACTGAGAGAGAAAGGGAGGTAAGATATTACTCCCATCAATAAATTATGCTGATGTCAGCCAGTGTCAAAACCTGAATGGATAAATCAGTCCTGTAGACAGAAAAGGAACCCCTAGTGAGGGACATGGCAATACTCGGCTGATAATGATGAGAGAGTAGCAATCAGTCCATAGGAAATCCTAATAAGATCAGGTTCCTGCCCATGTCTGGATCACTTAGTAGACATATAAGGGATGCACGATCAAAGAAAGGTCTTGCTAAATAAATCAATAGATGCTGCCATTAGGCGTTTCGCCCATGCGGTGGGCTTCATCCATGAGTGATACAATATAAATATATATATATATATATAAATATATATATATAGTTACTAGAGATTGTTAAGAATCTGCCAACTGATTGCTGAATCCGTGGTTTGGATTCTACTAATTGATCATTGGATTGTATCAATGGCAGATTTTGATGAATCAGCATGGATTCAAATCAACCAAATCTGTCCGTGGATTTTATACCGTGACACAGATTTTGGGGGTAAAGGCGTGAAAATCAGGGAAACGGATTTGGCCAGATTCATTCATCTCTAATAATTACCTCCCAACAACATAACTGACTACATCTGTAACTATAATATGCTCAATAATGTTGTAAACATCTTCTGAAGAGAGCCTGTTTAGTTGTTATAGTGAAAATATCTATTTTTAATCATTACTCACATTTATTATTAATCCAAGCAATTAGTCACTTAAATTACACCTTTATAACTTCAATATCCTGTAACGTGGCATTTATATTCTATTAATTCTGATTGTATGGGGAGTAAGATGGGTACAGAAAAATTAAATGGGAGTGGTATGGGTGAGATAGGGGGTGCACACGTAGCTTTACTTAGAACACAAGTGGAATAACACATTATGAAATTAACATTTCTGTTGCACACTTTTTTTTATAGACATATTCACTATATAGTACAGACTCGCGCCTCTATCCTTGTTGCTCTCATCGCATACAACCATGATTCTCAGACTGCCTGAATCTCTCCATGGAGTCATTAAGTATCACAGTAATTTTTTCATAGCACAAGGTCTGCCATACTGTCGCGGCCCCTTTTAACCTCCAACATCCCCGAAAAAATTCGGGGATGTTTTCTGTTTCTCTCGCGTTTCTCGTGCGTCGGCCGCATTGACTAGATAGCGCTAATGGCGCTTAACATTGAAAGCACCCACGGCGCCCAAAACGGCCCGCATCTGCCCGCGATTTTAAAAATCGCGGGGAAACGGCCGCAGGAGATTAAAGGCGGCCACCACTATACTCTCTCTATTACTGCTTGGAGGCCTAGAGCGAGATTCTTACATGTGGTCATATGCTACATCTAGCCACTGACAAGACATGGAGAGAAAGTTTACGGTCACTATTAGGTATAGCCTTGGTTGAATCATTTAATAGGGCCAATCAGGGATCCGGTGTTGCCGGTATGCCCAGAACTTTATTCAATAGTTGGAATACCTGCTTCCGCCGCCTATTCATCTGTGCACATGTCCACCAGGTACAGTATATAGGAATGTACCTTCCTGACCGCACTCTCTAAAGCACAGGGGTGACACCTGCCTATATATTTTATGCAATTTAGATGGGGTCAAATGCCACCTCTACAGTAGCTAGTAGCTATTTTCCTTAATCACAGTATTCATGGAGACTGATACTATGACTTCTTATATGTCCCCCCATGCCTCGGATTCCCTGGACTTCCCTCGGTCTGTCTCCTATTGTCGTATATGTGATTCTTCCAAACCCCTTACATCCGGGATCAGCTCCTGGTATATTCTGAATATCAGATTTTTAACATGTGGATCACATCTACATACCAATACCTTGTATGTGCTAGTGTTTAATAGACTCCCATGCATTGTGCTTTGGGTGAAATGCCTAATTTATATGTACCGGAAAAGTACTGCATTCAGTATTTTTTTGTGTCTCTTTTATGTAGTCAAATGTTGTAACCACTCCCTCTCATATCATATCCGTAATCGTAGTAATCAAATTGTCCGTCCCCCATTTAAAACTTTCCCTCCTTATCCCTGAAAGAAATATGGGATTACCAAACATTGGGATCATAGTGTTTTTTTGCTGTACTAACCCTTTCTTTACCCATGTGGTATCCCAAATTTTAAGGGGCATGTGTGTAGTGGGGAACATCCTAATTTGCTTGGTATAATGTGTTCTAGTTTTGTGTTATTTTTACACCCAGGTAAGTAATTGTTTCCTTTTGCCATTTAAAGTTAAAATTAATATCTGTGAGTTTAATTACTTCTGGGGACAGAAGAACCCGAGAGGGTTTCAAATTTCTCTAGTGTGTTGTATCGGTTGGGTAATGTTGTCATTGGTTTGGTTAATGGGGTTTTCACGTCATCTGCATACAGGCTGATTATGTATTCACCTATCTTTATCCCTGAAATGTTTGTATAACCCAGAATTTAATTGGCTAGGGGTTCTAACGATAGGGAAAACAGCAGGGGTGAAAGAGGACACTCCTGTCTTGTGCCATTTCTAATCTCTAGGGTCATCGAACACAACCCATAGCTTTTTATGAACGCTGTTGCTGAGCTGTATTGTATTTTTGTCCAGGTCAGGACATTTCCCATCATCCCAAGGATCCTGAATAGTTATGGCCAGTCCACTCTATTGAATCCCTTCTCTACATCCAGTAACAAAAGCATTGTTGGGGTCTTGGTATTATTGGCTACCTGAATCAGGTCTACTAGTCTAGAAATGTTGTCTGGTGTATTTCTATTGGGAATAAATTTCATTTGATCTGGGTGGAAAAAGCCCGATAGCACTCTGTTCAGTCATGTTGCCTTTGATAGTATCTTAATATCCGGATTTATTAATGATGTGGCTCTGTAATGTTTACAATCTAGTGGGTCCTTATCTGTTTTGTATATAAGAGTTATGAATGTTTTAAGCATCTCTAGGAGGTTATTGAGCAGTTTAACCATATACTGGATCAAAAAGATTGTGATTTATTTAATAACATTTGTGTTCAAATGAATGAGAAAATATGTCATGTTGTATGGTGGTAAACTTGAATACAATTTGAGTTCTAAAAAAAAATGTTTAAGAACTTTATAAAGTACAGGCATGTGTAGCTATCTGGTGGCAGTGCCTTTGAGGTTTTGATTGAGTTAACAGCCCCGCCACCTCCTCCTTAGTAATCCTTTTTTTAGGTTACTCGTTTGTGCTAAGAAGACCACTAATGCCTTTTCATTTGTAGGCGTTCTCCCCATCATAGAGAGTGCTGTAATATTTATGTAACTCTACTAGGATTACTTCTGGGTTGTGGGAGACTTCCCCTGATTTTAGACTAGGGTGTTTATTTGATTTGGACTTTGTATGGTTCCACTTTTTCAGGCTAGTAGCATGTCAGGCTCTTTCCCCTTTTTGTAAAAAAAAATAGGCCTGTCCATTTTAGGGCTTTCTCTGTTTGGTTTGTAAGTTTCAATGTATTTTAACTATCTAGCAGGAACATCTAGATAGCATATGACTTGTTTAAATTCAAACAAAACATAATACAGAATACATGCAGTTAGGTCCGGAAATAATTGGACACTGACACAGTTTTCATAATTTTAGCTCTGTACGCCACCACAATGGATTTGAAATGAAACAACCGAAATGCAATAGAAGTGCAGACTTTTAGCTTTAATTCAAGGGGTTGAACAAAAATATTGTATGAAACGTTTAGGAATTGCAATCATTTTCATACAGTACACAGTCCCCTTATTTAAGGGACTCAAATGTAATTGGACAAATTAACAAAATCATAAATAAAATGTTAATTTGTAATACTTTGTTGAGAATCCTTTGCAGGCAATGACTGCTTGAAGTCTGGAATGCATGGACTTCACCAAACACTGGGTTTCCCCCTATGTGATGCTTTGCCAGGCCTTTACTGCAGCTGTCTTCAGTTGTTGTTTGTTCGTGGGTCTTTCTGCCTTAAGTTTTGTCTTCAGCAAGTGAAATGCATGCTCGATCGGGTTGAGATCAGGTGATTGACTCGGCCATTGCAGAATATTTAACTTCTTTGCTTTAAAAACCTCCTGGGTTGCTTTCGCAGTATGTTTAGGGTCATTGTCCATCTGTAAAGTGAAGCACCGTCCAATCAACTTCGCTGAATTTGGCTGAATCAGGGCAGACAATATATCCCTATACACTTCAGAATTCATCCGGCTGCTTCTGTCTTCTGTCACATCATCAATAAACACTAGTGACCCAGTGCCATTGTAAGCCATGCATGCCCATGCTATCACACTGCCTCCACCTTGTTTTACAGATGATGTGGTATGCTTCAGATCATGAGCTGTTCCAAGCCTTCGCCATACTTTTTTCTTCCCATCATTCTGGTACAGGTTGATCTTAGTTTCATCTGTCCAAAGTATGCTGTTCCAGAACTGGGCTGGCTTTTCTACATATTGTTTGGCAAAGTCTAATCTGGCCTTTCTATTCTTGAGGCTTATGAATGGTTTGCACCTTGTGGTGAACCCTCTGTATTTGCTCTCGTGAAGACTTCTCTTTATGGTAGACTTGGATAATGATATGCCTACCTCCTGGAGAGTGTTCTTCACTTGGCTGGATGTTGTGATGGGGTTTTTCTTTACCATGGAAAGGATCCTACGATCATCCACCACTATTGTCTTCCGTGGACGTCCAGGCCTTTTTGCGTTGCAGAGCTCACCAGTGTGTTCTTTTTTTCTCAGAATGTATCAAACTGTTGATTTGGCCACTCCTAATGTTCCTGCTATCTCTCTGATGGATTTTCTTCTTTTTTTTTGCAGCCAAAGGATGCCCTATTTCATTTGCATTGAGAGCTCCTTTGACCGCATGCTGTGAGTTCACAGCAACAGCTTCCAAATGCGAATGCCACACCTGAAATCAACTTCAGACCTTTTACCTGCTTAATTGATGATGAAATAATGAAGGAATAGCCCACACCTGTCCATGAAAGAGCTTTTGAGTCAATTGTCCAATTACTTTTGGTCCCTTGAAAAAGCGGAGGCTACATATTAAAGACATGTAATTCCTAAACCCTTCCTCCAATCTGGATGTGAATACCCTCAACTTAAAGCTGATACAGTAGATTGCACTTTAAGCCCATATTCAGTATTTAACTGTAACTTGAATTTATTTTGGTACACAGCCGAAATAACAAAACTTGTATCAGTGTCCAATTATTTCCGGACCTAACTGTAAGTTTTAGAGTACTTCTAAAATGTTACGCCCTGAAGGCATCTTATAGATGTGGTACAGACATAGTGCAGCATTAAGACTATTTAAATGCATTTCCCAAAGATGCAGTCTCTCTTAGTAAAAATTGTATTATTAGAGAATTTCCCACTAAGTGACAGTTTTGTGGATAAGAAAAATGAAAAAGATGCCACTACAGAGGATCCCCTAGTATTCAAGTAATATCAATTGTTAAAGTTTCCAATCTTTATGGATTGAGATCATTTTTAAAACATTATGCAGTAAAACAGGGAGAAACACAATCTGAAAAAATAGCGTCTGCACATACACCATAACCAAAGGCTAATGCGACAGAGATATTTAAGAGATCTCATGATTTTGGAAACCTTCATTGTCTGCCTGAAGTGAATTAAAAGTAAGCTTTTTTCACTTTTAAGCATGTATATGCTTTTTTTGTGGGATCCTGTGACTGAGTTGCAAGATAAAACGTATTGCTGTTTCTGCAACATAATAATGGCGACAAGATTTTAAAGGGTTAAAAAAAAGAGATATTTTTACACATATGGGTGAAAACAGAATTCCAGCATTTACAAGGGCATAAATAAAATATAAATACTATGCTTTCAGTACTTCTAGTTATGGGATTTTGAAATATAGTAGCTGTTCAAATGAAGTTCAGGGGAGGTTGTACACACTCTGATTTCTCTGAAGCTTAAAACTGCTGAGCTAAGCAGCTTGTACAGAAACGTGAATCTATAAAAAAAAAGATACACCTTCACATTATAACATCAGATTACTTTTTTCAATTTCTGTTAACTTTGAACATATGATCCTTGTCCTCTCAAAAGTGTGTGTGTGTGTGTGTGTGTGTGTGTATATATATACATATATATATATATATATATATATATATATATATATATATATATATATATATATATATATATATATATATATATTTTTTTTTTTAAATTTAATTTAATTAATTGTGCTGTTCAGATAATAAGGTAAATGGAAAATCTCGCCCAGACTATTTCACCTTCATGGAGATTACACCTTGAGGTTTTCTCCTAGGTGAAATAACCTTGGAAGATGCTGATATAGCTGATATAGCCTTTTTTCATCTATCTAGAATACTAAATGAACAAACAAACTAGACCTAAGCTCTACAAAACACACTTTGTACCAGGCGTTTTTGATTGCTAATATAGTTGCTCTAGTCAACAAAAATGAGTGGGGCCTTCTACTTTCTCACTTACTGACAGTCTATTCATAACACTTCTGCTGCATATACTGTAGTTTGATTCTTTAATGTGTACTGTACAGTATATTTGTAATGTACTGTATATGACAGTAGATGTGTTGTATTGTGCTTTAAAAATTAAAATGTTAAAACTGTTTTCCAGAAATATTATTTGGTTTTGTAGTGGACTTGAATATTCATCACCAATGTAACATATATCATTCATTTTAATCCCCTACTCCTTGCTAAGGTTACATTTTAGCAAGGAGACAAAGAAAGAAAGAGCGAAATAAGGAAATTTGTGACAGATATGACCATATTAATACATTTTTAACCTTCTTTTCACAAACCACTTCAGTGTCAAAAATCAAACAGCTGTACAGTAGCCAGACTTACTGTCTCCGTGAACGCGAGAAACGAATAACTAAATTCTGGCAATTACAGATGTAGCTTCCGTTCTCTACCACATCACAGCACAAAAGCGTAGATACAGTACCTCTCGTGTTTCGCAGTTAACATAATCAATCTTCATTCCCTCTAGATGCCAGACTGAATTCTGATTTGTTTGGTTGCAGTCCAGTGCATGTCCGACAGATGGCAAAGTGAATGTCTTTGTCTATGGGGTGAAAATAGTGAACAAAGGCGCAAACAACTTAAAAGTGATATAAATAAAGATAATAAAGATAAAGTAAACTTAATCAGAGATGGTGTAAGGAAATATAAAATTAATTAACGTGAAAAAATGTGATATTAAAAAATAATAATATGTGCTATTTAGTAACCCAGCTCAAACCCTCTGGTGGGACCTGTTTCACGGGTTCCAAGGAGTAAGATATATTTCAAACAATCCAGGAGGAGCATGTATGGGATAAGGAGAAAGAGAAAATACACAATTTAAGTGCAGATGTATGGAACAAAAGATCTGGCATATGATGTAATCTTGGCTCGAGTGTTCAGCCTACTCACAAGATTTAGATGGATAAAGTGCAGTTTGCAATTAGGGCTGCTACCCGTGTGGAATAAATGCAGTCAGGATCTCCCTCAAAGGCACACTCAGCGGTATGTAGAGGTATATAGGAGAGATAAGAGAACACTACATATTGCGATCAGTCTGATAGACAAAATTTATAAGTAAAAAGGTATAAAAGTGCGCACTTACAATGTGCAAAATAAAAACAAGCATTGGTCACATAGTTTGTGAGAAACGAAGGGTCACCGCACTGCTCACCGCCTCCCCTGGATCCTCCAAGCCTCCCTTGCTTTCAGTCTGCTACCGGGGCCTGTCTTTGCGCCCGTCTAAGCGTATGACGTCACGGCTACTCGGCTGGTGAACTACGGATCGCTTTCAGGTCCAAAAAGATACCACTCTACGCGTTTCGCCCAGTCTCAATAGACTGTATCTGGCTTCATCAGGAGTGTGTGTACTGAGGTAAATGGATCCTCTATATACCTTCATAGATCAATTATGCAATTTAGCTAAAATAATTAGATCAGTTCTAATGGCACAGGTGTTTTTCTTGTATGGAACAAAGATATGAACATTTATATTGTGTAAATATGTCCCAGGACCGATATGACTATAGTAATATCTTTGCAGGAAACAATTCACAGAATATTTAGGGTATGAACCATCATTTAGACTCTATAGTACTTGTGGAGGATAGTATAATAATGAAGTTGTGTATTTCTTAATGTAATAAACTTAATGGACTATAAATCTACTAATTGATTATAAAGAGGATGAGGGCAATCATAGATGGTACAAATGGCTATGGAATTCTAGGGGCAGACTAGAGAATTATTTAGAAAACTTGGAAGATACATTCTCCTAAATAATGTTGGATGATCTCAAATAGAGACTTCGATAGATGGTAGTAATAGATATAAACCTTACTATGGGGATCATTACTGAGTATTGCTAGAGGGACGAGACAAGTCCTTACATTAATGAACTCCTATATATATAAAAAAAGTGTGTGAAAGTGAGTATATATAAATCATAAATGTGAATATTTATTAATTGATGCTTATATATGTATGTGAATACACTACTTAGGGATTTAAAAATGACGTTTCATTTACATAAACAACAAACATTCCTTCATAACTGATATAATCTGACCATATTATGCAATGAGATTCATTAAGAATAACAAATATTATACATTGAGATTAAAATGACCTATCCATTGCATATATGTGAACATTTATTTGACATTTATTTAAAGCTGCTACATAATAGCCATAACAATTGTTCTACAGTATTATTCATTTATAAAGAACAGATACAATATATTGAATGGTAGTATCACAATATAGTGATATCATCTACTAAAAGATATAATTATACAGACAGGATTATATAAATGTTTCTTCCTTAAACACAGGAGGCTGGGACGAAAAAAGGAAGCAGGAAGGAACAGAAGAAAAAAAAGAGATCATTAGATATAACCACATATTTATGTCAAAAAAGGAGCAAGATCTATTTCTGCATTTAAACCTTTGGGGGTAAGTGTCTTAAGGCGGTGGATCCAGAATGTCTCCCTTTTGAGCATCTCTGATCCCCTATCTCCTCCCCTCCATTGTGGTAATATATGTTCGATTGCCTTGAATTGCAAGCATGTCGGCTCACCACCATGAAATTCTACAAAATGTTTAGGTATATTGTGATTCTTTTTAAGTGCTATAATAATAATGGCAGGTATCAATGATTTGGTATTGAATGTATAGCAATGTCAGTGGTGATCAGGATGTTAAATGGTATACTAGTGTGTAATAAATTCTCCAGTATAAATACATGAGCTTAATGGCATCCCAGCACATACTGTAAAGAGCCTCAGTGATCTATCAATTGATCTATCTGGGGATGTATGTTGCCGGAGATACTCACAGTGACCTATTAGATCTTCAAGTTTTCAAACACTTCTGATTGTTGGCATACCTCAGTATTCACTCGTAATGAATAATATTCACCGCAGGACCTTATGCCACTATCCCTAGCTAGTGATATCCACATCTGTGGCCCACATCATGGTTAAATCTGTTCTACTGTATTACGGCAGACAGGGAACAAACACCTACGTGTTTGTCGCACACCCGACGTCACTGTGACATCATCCCGACGGGTGTTTCGTTCCTGAGGGATGGAACTTCTTCAGGGGTGGGAGGTTCCCTGCAGAGGCCTGCTTTTTAAAGCTTGCGGTTGCCATGGTGATATGCTCACGTCATCAGGTGGGGGTGACCCTATCCTTCCATGCGATGCAACTTGGCCAACTGCGCTTAAAGGAATATCCAATTGCCCCTTACCAGGGAATACCTACTATTCTAAAATCAAGGTAAGTGAAAATAAAAATACAAAATACAGACAACAAACTTGTGTTGCTATTATACTACTATTACTGTGTTTGGCTTCCTTCCCTAATGACCTCATAGCCAGTATGCATATGGTGACACAGAAAAAAATGCCAAGAATCCCCCAGGAAGACCGATTGTTTCCGGGATTGAGTCTCTTAATGAACACACCAGTACTTATTTAGATCAAGTACTGAGACCATATGTGACCAGTCTCCCCTCCCACACGATAGATACCACTGATATCTTGAGGAAACTAGATGGTATACAGCTTTCTAAAAATACATTTCTAGCATCATTAGATGTAGAATCTCTGTATACTAGCATACAACATCCAGTGGGGATTGGGGCTGTGTCACACTTTCTAAAAGCTAGAAGTTCTGAGTATCTAAAACACAATGAATTTATACTCGAACTTCTCAATTTCGTTTTGAAACACAATTATTTTTTGTTCAAAGGTACTTTTTACCACCAATTACAAGGGACTGCGATGGGCAGTGACCAGGTACAGTATACAATTAAAGATTTCTTTAATTGTAAAACAAGTGGTGTTGTTTACCTAGCAACCTGTAAATGTGGCTTGATGTATGTTGGCAAAACGTCACGCCAACTGCGTCACCTCATATTAGAGCATGCCAGCACTATTAGGAATAGTGTGGATACACCGTTAGCACGACACATAAATCTGTCACACCAAGGGGACACAACATCTGTTCAATTTGAGGGTATAGAATATGTCTCTTTGGGACTTCGCGGAGGGGACATTGATAATGCCTTGCTAAGAAGGGAGGCAAGGTGGATTTTTATCCTGGGAACACAATCCCCGAACGGGTTAAATGAGGATTATAACTATTCTGCATTTTTATAGTAACCATGATAATGTCGTGTTTTCACTATAATGGTATATGATATTAACCTATGATATGAGATAAAATTGTTCTATTATAGATCTCATATGGGTTTATCAAAATACCTTTATTATATGCTCTTTAAAGGTATAACACACCAAGTATTACATCTGTGTCACTATATGCATACTGGCTATGAGGTCAATAGGGCAGGAAGCCAAACACAGTAATAGTAGTATAATAACAACACAAGTCATTGTTGTCTGTATTTTGTATTTTTATTTTCACTTACCTTGATTTTAGGATAGTAGGTATTCCCTGGTAAGAGGCAATTGGATATTTCTTTAAGCGCAGTTGGCCAAGTTGCATCGCATGGAAGGATAGGGTCACCCCCACCTGATGACGTGAGCATATCACCATGGCAACCGCAAGCTTTAAAAAGCAGGCCTCTGCACGGAACCTCCCACCCCCGAATAAGTTCCATCCCTCATGAATGAAACGCGCATCGGGATGATGTCACAGTGACGTCGGGTGTGCGACAAACACGTAGGTGTTTGTTCCCTGTCTGCCGTAATACAGTAGAACAGATTTAACCATGATGTGGGCCACAGATGTGGATCTCACTAGCTAGGGATAGTGGCATAAGGGTGTATATGTCCTACGGTGAATATGATTCATTACGAGTGAATACTGAGGTATATGCCAGCAATCAGGAGTGTTTGAAAACTTGAAGATCTAATAGGTCACTGTGAGTATCTCCGGCAACATACATCCCCAGATAGATCAATTGATAGATCACTGAGGCTCTTTATGTGCTGAGATGCCACTGAGCTCATGTATTTATACTGGAGTATTTATTACACACTAGTATACCATTTAACATCCTGATCACCACTGACATCGCTATACATTCAATACCAAATCATTGATACCTGGCATTATTATTATAGCACTTGTTACATCTAGCAGGACCACCTGATACTCATGCCACAACCCCATAGGGGTCTATATCAGCAACTGTATATATACTGCATTTACGCGGAGGTGTAATTACACATCTTGCATTTACTGCAAGATACACCAAGCATGTTTGGCTATTCTGGGGTTAATTACCTATGCCATTCGACAAATAGAGAAATCTATATATAGGATTTCCTACAGCACATCCATTTAAGTTTTAATTACTTTCTATGTTTACCGAATTTAATAAAAAAATTATTATTTTGATTAATAGAGTAGAGTGCATCATTTAGGGATCTTTCCTCTCCTACTTGTATACATGCTTTGTTATCCCTGATAGCACCTCTCTAGCAAGTAAAAATATTCTCAGCTGAGCAGGATTTTCTCCTCCCCCCTCTTGCTATATAAATAAAGACATCCAATACCATACAATGAATACTTCAAACAGTCACCAAACCTGCACGGTTGGAAGAATTCTATATGGTATAATTTGTCAATTAATGATTGCTTTATTAGAACACCCCTGTGTGCAGGCAGCAGAAGAGGTTGTTGGTCACTGCACCCATCTTTTGTGGATATGTTTGATCATGGCAACTTCAAAAGAAGAAAGATTAGGTCGAACAGATTGAATAATCGTATTTCCCAAGCCTCCAATGTGCCACCACCATTGTCCCAGTCTGAGTACCTGCCATACCAATACTACTACATTACGGTCCAACCAGCACTGAAAACCCCTACCAAAGTACCAGCCTCAACCTGATTATGAGGAGACAAAAGGGTGGACTCTAAACCAAATGTGGCAATGTTCTGAGTGTTAATTGGTACAGAGACATTGAGATGTAAGTAGTGAAGTTAGGACTAACAAATGTTGGAATTGGAACTAAATTTCAAGGTGTGAGAATCATCATAGGGTTAATGCAGGGTCCAGTGAATGAAGCCGCCACTGCAAAGATGTTTGAATGAGCAAGTGGGGGTCCGCATACACACGAACATCAACCCCGGTCGGAAAACTACCCGCTCCCGGTTGCAATAGCAGTAACACTCCCTCTCTAAATAAAGAAACCAGCTCTGCTGAAAAGGGCACTCGCTCCTGGTCTCAAATAGACAAATACTGGCAGTGCCGCAAAAGAGGAAAGGCTCCGCTTAGGGAAGGTACCCGCTCCCATTCCCAGTTGTAGACTGCACTCGCTCCTGATCTCCAACAGACAAATGCTTGCAGAGCTACAATAGAGGATAGGCTCCAGTTAGGAAAAGCACCCGCTCCCGCTCCCAAGTGTAAGTGATGAGAACAATATGAATAGTCACACCTCCAACAGTCCCAAATAATATGTTCCAGTAAAAATTTACTAATACCTGTATATATTTTTATTTATACTTTTACTTCCCTCCCATTTTTTTATTCGGTATGGAATATTATGCATTACAGTTGCTTACTATGTTGATAGAATTTTAAAAACATTATTCAAATATGTATATGTTTTTTTTTTGGACAGATAGGACTGTGTCTAATCTACCTCCCCTAAATTGATATGCACTACGTGATTGGTTTTGCCATCAACCAATAAGGTGCTTTTGTAATCAAACCTGTACAGTACACCTGTTTATTTCCCAATCTCCTATCAAGGAGGGGTTTAAATAGCACACTTTCTTCTTTTACAATCACTCCTGATGAAGTAGCACCTTCTACAAAATGCATTGGATTAGATTGTGTGCTATTGTCCTATTGAGCGTGCTCTCTAGAACAGCTCTTTATTCAAATTTTAAGAATTTATTACATGCAAAAATGTTTTTTTTTAACACGTTGTTCACTTATCCTGCTGCTGCCAATGCAGAGCGATTTTGTTGCCCCTGATTGTCTGTACTCCTGCTGTAGCTATTGCACTGATAGGTGTGTTTCTGAGCTCAGGCTGTACATGCATGCAGCAAGGGATTCTGGGTAATTACATCTAAGTATGGTAAAACCCATCCTCATTGCTTCATTTTTGCATAGCCAGTGTAAACAACCCCACACTGATGAGACCCATTAAGGTTGAAACGGCTGTCTGTGGGTGGGTTTACTGGCTATGCATCTTAACCCTGGGTGTGCTTAAAGCTGTGACCATGCATCAAGCTTATGCCTATAGGGAACCATGTTTAAAATGGTTTTGAAGCAAAAAGTGGCACTGTGTGCTCATTTGCATGTCATTTCCCAGAATCCCTTGCTGCAGTGATAGTGCTGTGTGCTGGGTGATAATGGTGAAAGGCGGGGTTGCAGGCCTGTCTAAGACATGCAGATTAGCATACAGTAATATCTCCATTTGCTATGTATATATATGTGTGTGTGTGTGTATATATAGTACAGTAGTATAGTACAGTATATATACTGTATATATAATGTGGTGGGTTTTGGGGTTTCTTGAGCTTGCAGGGATTTTTTTGTGTTTATTTGCCTTTTAATAAATCATGCTCTATCTGAACACCTATGGTGAGACCTGCCATTTATTGAGCCTTTTCACCGCATCTGGAGCAGAGACTGGAAAAAAAATTGATCTTCTTTTGGAGAGGATAGACCAAATGACGAGGGACATGTTCGGAATGCGAGGAACATTGCTGGTATGTATTTGATTGTTGCCACAGCGCAGGAGAGAGCAAGATATCTGAGGGAAACCTCTCCCTCCATGCAATACCCAGATGTTAAGAAGCACAGCCAACATACCAGACAGTGATGATGAAATTGTGGTAACGAACTCTTGGGATACAGGGACCAACCTGCCTGCAGGAAAGTGACATCCCAGAGCAGTTACAGTACCTGTGCCTGGTTTCCAAACACACCTGCAGCACCATGGAGGCAAAGATGCATTGGTATCAATGTCCATGAATAGATGACCTTTCACTTTCCGTAAAACAAAGATAAACTTTGCAAAGATATGTTACACATAGCCTAGTGGTTTTGACCAGCTAATATTTCAACACCATGTAACTTTTTATTTTTATTCCCAGTGGGTCAGACATGAACGTTGATGATGCCACAGTTATAAGGCTATTCCCAAAAATGTTAGGAGACTCCGTATAAATAAACTGCTGCCCAATTGAAGACATTGAAAGACACAATCAATGAAATTTTTCTGCGTCAGAAGATTTTGGGATGAACTAATCAGTGATTGAAACTGATGACTGAAACATGAATATTTGGAATAATAAGGTTTTTAATAGAGTCATTTATTTTTTGTCAACGCAATCTTTGTTTTCATCCTTTTTGTACAGATTCGGCAGGCTAATTAGCATGTTGATGTAGGAAACACATCCAGCGATAAGGTACAGTAATGTATTTCATGCATCCATTTCTTCTCTATTATTAATAAATAATCTCACAGCTATTTTAAATTTGAATCTGTAAAAGAGACAGCCAGGAGAAGATGTCAGGTCTAAAAGATTGTATTAATTGAAGAAGAGTGCAATTTTTTTGTAACGCTTGTTTTCATCCGGGTTTTCTGTTTTTGAAGATTCTGCAGGCTACATAAACACCATGTAGGAAACACATGCAGGGCTAATTAATAATCAAGGTAATGTACTGTGTGCATTCCATTCAGTTGGCAATACCTTTACTGTGCACGTGTTCCACAGAGTTTATAAAAACAGCACAGTGCACATACCAGAAATACACGTATGCGCAGAAATTCAATGACCCGCATATGCATTACAAACAATACAAGTTTAATAGAATACAATGGGGTAGATATCCAATGCCCCACATATGCGTTCCATACAGGTTCCATAGAACACTAATGGGCAGAAATGAAATGACTTGCATATGCATTCTATACCAATACCATAGAATACACATGCGCAGAAATGTAATGCCCCACATAAGTGTTCCATAAAACACGTATGTGCACAGACATAGGAGCGAGCACAGGGTAAATCCTCATTCACAATTCTTTTACAGGAGAAACTGTACAATAGACAGCAAGAAATAGATCTTGGTTTAAGAAGATTGTATTATTGTAAGAAGATGAAGAATATTATTTCACAAAATCTTTATGTAACTATAATTTAATCTAATTCAAAAAATCATACTGTAAAAAAACTATTTAGTCTTCCAAAGTTTTTTTTTATGGGAAAAAGTGGTGGGTTACATTGAACTAAAATGGGATATCATATCATAAAATTAATAGGAATATGGGGTGGGTTATATTGCATTTAGAATAGAGACACAGCAGTGACGCCGATTGTTACTGCAGAGTACTACTACTGATGATAAACATAATTTTTGTGGCTCCTGTGCTGTAGAGATCGTGGGTGCCACAAATTTCAAATAAATGTCAGGGATTTAAACTTCACAGAATACAGTACTGTAAGTGTTGCTACATCTGTATATTATGTATACATCAAAATACTGGACATGGAACTATAAGCTAAAAGTCTGCCTCTTTTCTTGTAGTGACTATTAGGTGCTTTCTATCAACATATTTGTATAAATTACTGTTACTGAATAATAGAGATCACATTACTCGCTGACTTCATTTAGTTTGATTAACAGGTGTGGGTATAGCATAGATTAGTAGTCCAATTAAAATGATTTAATTAAAACAAATATCCTTTACTCACAAAGCAGTAAAATTCAAAGGTCCATGTGTGTCAACACAGGCAATGACTCGGGCGGCATAAATACACACATACTCTGTGTAACAACCTTGACGCATTTCGTATGTACAGTATGATGTTCTTCATCAAACTCTGACTTCAGTGTATGAAAACAAATCTGGATTTGAATAGATCTAAGCAGTTTGGTTTTGCATACAGCACATGCAATTACTTTTGTTTTATTTTTTTTGCTGGAATAATATGCTATACAGCCAATATTTTGAATATATTGTTTCTGACAGATACCTTATCAGCCTGTATTTTTAAAATTAATGGAACCTCTAAGAAGAGAGCAAATCAAACTATGGACAGCATCCAAGAAACCCATTTCCTTTATTCCTGCTTTGAATATTATTTACAGCTACAACAGGCTGTACACAGTTACGGTTGTAAATCTGATTATTGTAAGCAGAATAATGGGTGGAGTGTTAAACAAAGCTCTTATGGATAGGTATTAAATGAACATTGCTCACAATGAATATTACAGGGTGAAATATGTTTTAGAGGTGATTGTAAGAAACCAAGCTGCAGACATTGAAAGTTTAAGAAACATATAAAATTACATTATATCCACATAATGTGTTGGCTTACCCTGGAAATGCATATTCATTAGTGATTATTATCGTCAGGTTTACAAAATAAATTGATAACACTGGGAACATTTTATACCAATATCCTTCGGATATCCTTTGAACATCTGCCTCTGTTATTGTTTTTTATACGACAGTACATATGTTCTGTTTTTAATTCTCTT
The DNA here is from genome assembly GCF_040206685.1 of Ascaphus truei. Classification (NCBI taxonomy): domain Eukaryota; kingdom Metazoa; phylum Chordata; class Amphibia; order Anura; family Ascaphidae; genus Ascaphus; species Ascaphus truei. The sequence goes on from NC_134492.1 coordinate 47,604,248, forward strand.
TTATTGTTGGGTAATACTGTGTCTTCATTTTGTTTAAATTCAACAGAATGGGTGGATGGGGTGAATGAATAAATGCATGGGACTGACTGGTACAAGGTATTGTTTTACTTTTTTATAACCATTTTTTTTTAAAATAATGTGGACTTACTGGTAAAACGAAAAGCAGTTTCAATTACAAATATGTTTTGAAAACTATAAAGGTCACATTTGTACATAATAAAAACTTTAAGAATATGGAAAGCAACATTTGAGCCACTATTTTGGTTTACATTTCTTGAAATGGTACAGTATTTGTTTGGGAAAAGTGTAGATTTGTTGTACAGTAGGTTGTAAAATATTTTATGCTACTGTAGTGCACTTTCCCCCTATGGGAGATATGGTGGCTACTGTGTGTGTGGTGCGTTACCTCTGGCTCACAGGAGGCCTGAACCTCTGCTCCTGGGAGCCTGGGGTGTGCCCGATCATCTGGTGACAGTGCCTCCACTAAAGAGGGATCCAATCAGTGTGGGATAACCCTGTCACAGGACACAATGTAAGAAATACACACTGGAATAGTATAACAGGTTTACTGAACAGTTAATAACAATAACAACACCAGCCTCACAGGGCATACCGCCACGCTGTGCCTCCAACCACCGTGTCCACACCCCAGTGCTGATTTGCCCTGGGCACATAAGCCCCTGGTGTCCACAGGAGCCAACCCACCCAATGTTTGTCCGACAGCGCTGCCCACAAGATGTGTTAGAGTTGGTGCACTTGTAGATTGGGGATACCTGCCAGGTGCTCCAGCACCTGGTATCACCGACAGATGAGGACCGTCTGATCCCAAGCCGTCAGAGAAGCCGTCCGACTCCACGTGGGGTGGTATCCGGCTGGAGTGTACCACCGGGATGAGAGTCTCTAGTCTTGCAGTTTTGGTCCGGTCCAAGACCACAGGTCGCAACTGCTGCATTGAGTTCCGCTGGGTCCCTGACAGTAATGATGCTAAGTGGGGCAGTGTCCCTATCTAAGGAGGCCTGTCCCTTTGACAGCCAAAAACTATGTGGGAGGCGGGCCAAACAGGGTGTTTCTGGCCTAGTGCAGGGGCCTACAGACACCCTGCACACACACCCTTACCCTCTGATGTCCCTGCTCCGACTGGCGTGTTCCTCAGTGTGCCAAATGTAGCCACTTGTGGAAGCAGGGGAATACGGCCGTGCTATTGGCTGCTGCGGCCCATGTGTCTAGCAGCCCCATGGGGCTGCTAGGGTTTGTAGTCCATTCAGAACCCCAATAAGTTCATATTGAACCCCCAAAATAACCACAATATATATATGCATATAGGTGTCAGAGGAGTGCTACTGAGCATGGCAATATATATTTAAAGCCAGAGACAGAACATGAAACAAAGACAGAGCTCAGTGCTACATCCATTAACACAGATACACGGTACAGTGCCTATATATATATATATATATATATATATATATATATATATATATATAAACCCTGTCTTCCCATAAGAGAAGGCACAAAAGTAGCAACACTCAGATATAGCAAAAAGACATGTATTAGCAGTGACAAAACAGCACACTATAAACCCAACGTTTCGGTCCTGGTAGGACCTTCCTCAGGGGGGTGCTACCAGACAATGACACCCAGAGAACATATATACCCCATAGTTCACCATGTGAGGACAATTAGAGGCAGCTAATTGTACAATCCTGGAGCTCCACGATTGCAATCAGTGTATGAGGTAGTACGGTGGCCATCTTGGAAATCAGGAGACAGAGCAATGTATGCTAACGCACATGTGCAGATGAGTACAGGCTCCCCCGGTGGACAAAAAAATCATAGCGTGCAATGTTGCTAGGAAACGCATGTGTGGCGTCATAAAGTCCTGGGAAGTCAGCTCAAAGTAAAGTTGTGCATGTGCAAGGCTCTGTGACAGCACCAGAACGTCACGCCGATCTGGTACCCCATTCAGTGTGAATTGCATCAACGTGGCAGCTCCCTAAAGAAAATGACAGTGAAGGAACAAGTGAATCAACACATAAGGGGAATAAAAACAATTTCCAGAGCTGAGGGTGACAGTTTAGATGGCAAGGGGAGGGAGGGCAAGGGGAGGGAGGTATAACAAGGGAAAGGAGGAGGTAGAGCAAAAACATGCATATAAATTAGGCAATTGTAAATGGCATACTGGTTAAATATTAATATTCAGTACTGCACCATTGGGGAACAATAATGCAAAGTCCAGGCAATGGAAACCTAATTATGAGCATCTATGCATTAATGAAGAGAAAAGGACAGAGAACAAAAATTCAAAAGATGCAATCACAAAAACATCCTAATTTGAAATCCTCATTTAGTCCTCGCGGAGCCATTGTGTTCAGTTCAAAAATCATGCGAGTTTCAAGTTGTAACAGCAATTTGCCCCTGTCTCCTCCACGGGGGCCAGCATGTGCTTGCATGATGGGCATGCATCGTAGCGTTGCCAAGCTATGCTTGTGATCTTTAAAATGTCTCGCTACCGGTTGCAGTTTGAGATCCTCATTATTCGTACTGTCAAGTAATGCCTTCCTGATGGAGGAGCGGTGCAAGCTCATACGCTCCTTCAACATACGTGTGGTTTTACCAATATAATACAGGTCACATGGACACCGGATGATGTATACAACGAATTTACTCTCACAGTTCATGTAATCCTTTATTTTAATGGCTTTTCCACTGTGTGGATGGACAAAGCTTTTCCCCAATATCATGTGTTGACAGTTTATACAGCCATGACATTTGTGTACACCGGGAGTTTTGGAGAGCCAATTCGTAGGGCTGGCATACTTGGATACCGGATCTGCCTGTGTCAATAGGTCACCTATGTTTTGGCCCCTGCGGTAACGGAATAATGGTGGTTTGGTGAAGGTTTTCCCAATCCTTTTGACGTTTTCCAAGATGTGCCAGTGTTTCATGATACTTCTACGAATAGTACATGATGAAGTACTAAAAGTGGTATTAATCCCAAAACGATCTGAAGTACTGGTTTGGATGGTTGGTTTGAGGAGTTGATCACGGGAAAACCTTCTTGCCTTGGCTAAGGCCTCTTTGACCTCTTTGTGGTTATAACCTCTTGCAAGGAACCTGTGTGTCATAAACTGTAACGCTTCCTCACACTCGTCACTCCTACTGGTGATCCTCAGGACCCTAAGAAATTGAGAATACGGCAACCCCTTCTTCAGAGCGACAGGGTGGTTACTACTGGCCAGAAGTAGGGTATTTCTGTCCGTTGCTTTATGATGAATCTTCGTCAGCAGCCGGGTAGGTCCCTTGTAAACAACAGTGTCAAGAAAGACGATCTGCTCATTGCTGTAGTTGAGGGTAAATCTTATGTTTGACGGAATAGAGTTCAGGTATTCCAAAAATTGCAACAGGTCTGCTTCAGAGCCATCCCATATCAGGAACAGATCGTCAATATATCTCATATATGTCCTGATATTATTAGCATATGGGGAATCATACAGGATATGGGTTTGTTCATATTGGGACCCTCCTCAGGGGGGTGCTACCAGACAATGACACCCAGAGAACATATATACCCCATAGTTCACCATGTGAGGACAATTAGAGGCAGCTAATTGTACAATCCTGGAGCTCCACGAGTGCAATCAGTGTATGAGGTAGTACGGCGGCCATCTTGGAAATCAGGACCTCCCTGCTCCTATCAGTAGTCCCCCCGCTATGTGGAGGTAAGTGGGGAACCAAGGGGGCCGAGGGGGATGCCCACAGGGAAGACCTGACCACATTCTCCCCCTGGTGAGAAGACTAATGTCCCAGCTTGGGAACATTGTAATACATAACCAACAACAGAAGTTATATAATACAAATGCAAATATGTATATAACTTAACACATTCCATGACTCTACATTAGGTTATACATTTCCGTGAACATTACAATGACAGATTTCATTTTACTGCGAGACCACTGCTGAGCCTCATAGTGGGGTGCCCCAAATTAATCATAGGTTACCCAGTTGGGAAGGTACCTAACACATTGGCTACGGCGAAGCCCTTCTTGAACTGTGGAGTAGTGTCCATACTCTTGAGGTTCAGCCTCTCTCATTGGGGTTTCTAGAGTCTATGTAATGTCTCTACGAGGTATAAAGCAAGGACTTCTCGGGTCCAGAGGAGGGCACATGGAGCCACTGGAGTATGTGTCTGTGGCCTGGGCCCTTTATCCATTGCTCTTTTGGGAGGTGCCCCTTGACTTTGGTCTGTTCTACTAGAGGGTCCTTCCATCGGATCCTCGACTTTTTCGTTTACGGTTTCTTCATTACTTTTTTGTTCACCGTCCAGTGGTATAGCGATAGAGATCTCTGACTCATCATCCCCCACTTGTGGGATAGGTAAAAGATGATTGCGGTGCCAGACCCTTACTCCGCCATCCGCATCTTTTATGCGGTATACCGGGAGGCCAGGCATCTGCGATTCGACCTCGAATACACCATCATACCAATGGTCGGCCAGTTTGTGTTTGCCAGGGACTCCTAAATTTCAAAGGAGCACGGCATCACTAGGACGTATTTCCCGATGACGGACCTTATGATCATAGCGCCATTTGTTACCAGCGGTCAGGTGAGCTGATGCCTTCTCTGCTAATTGATAGGCTCATTGCAGGCTTTCTTGGAGCCGCTGGACGTACTTGTAATCCATCCTGTTGGGTACCATGTCGGTCGGTTCCCTCAGACGTATGTCTACCGGAAGCCGTGCTTGTCGCCTGAACATTAAGATGTAGGGAGTGAACCCTGTAGATTTGTGGCGGGTGCAGTTATAGGCATGCATCAGAGACTCCATGTGCTTACAGTACTCCACTCATTCTTCTGCGACCCTTTTAGGGTGCAGAGCATGTCCAGGAGGGTCCAGTTGAACCTCTCTGGCAGAGCAACTCCCTCCGTATAGTAAGGAGTCTTTCAGGACTTGGTAATGTTTAATAATTTAAGCAGCTCCCTTATGAGGTTACTTTCGAAGTCCCGGCCTTGATCTGAGTGCAAGCAATTGGGCAGTCCATAATGGATGAAGTACTTCTCCCATAATATCTTGATCACCATAATGGCCTTCTGGTCTTTGGTTGGAAAGGCTTTGGCGTACCTGGTGTAGTGGTCTATGATCACTGGTACGTTGCAGATGCCTCAAGCATCTGGTTCAATACACAGAAAGTCCATGCACATGAGGTACAGAGTACCTCAGCTCTTCAGATGAGCCATTAGAGCCATTGAATGCACAGTGAGCATCGGCAGCAGTGGCGTTCTACTGACTCTCGCATCCGTAGCCAGAAGAACTGGTCTCGTGTCAAACCGAAGGTCTTCTCCACTCCAAGATGCCCATGGTCATTGTGTAGCGATCGCAGGACCATGTGTTGTAGGTTTTTGGGTAGAATCAGCTGCATTCTATCCTGGTGGTTATGGTATTGAACCACCCAATAGAGTAGACCCTTGTCCATTTGGAATCTTTCCATTTCCCGCATTAGCACTGCGACCATGTCGCTGGGAGCACGTTTCAGCAATGAAGGCATGTTTTGCTAGATGGCATGGTGGATAGTTCCAACCACTGGATCCCTTATCTGGTATTGTACCAGGTCCTTCCAGGCGATGATCTTGTCTGGGATGATATTCATTCCCTCGGGGTTACAATAGGCAGCAGGGATAGTTTTGGAATGGCATCCGAATGAATCCGTGGCCCTCACTTTGGAGAAATCCACGATGGCTGCGGTTGCACAAATAGTCCACATCCCTGGTCCAGGGATAAATACATTGAGGGTTTATATAGCACTATGTAGGTCTGTGAGATACAATGTCTCCAAAGGGCCAGTCATCTGACTACAAAATCAGCTACATTTAAAACAAAATAATAAAATTGTATTGCTTTTAAAGAATAAATACAGTGAGATAATATTAACAATAAAATGTTTAAAAAATCTCTGTAGTGGTACGGCAACATGATAGTACACTGGGATGTACAGTATATATCAAAAGGAAAAACAAGCATTTGTGAGTGTAACAGGTGTATGTATATATATATACAGCATCTCCCCTCATGAAATCCCTCTCCTGGCTTCCGATCAAATCCCGCATCTCACACTCCATTCTTCTCCTCACTTTTAAAGCTTTACATTCTTCTGCCCCTCCTTACATCTCAGCCCTAATTTCTCGGTATGCACCATCCAGACTCTTGCGTTCTTCTCAAGGATGTCTTCTTTCTACCCCCTTTGTATCTAAAGCCCTCTCCCGCCTTAAACCTTTTTCGCTGACTGCCCCACACCTCTGGAATGCCCTTCCCCTCAGTACCCGACTAGCACCCTCTCTATCCACCTTTAAGAACCACCTTAAGACACATTTGCTTAAAGAAGCATATGAATAGGACTGTGGCTATTCTAAACACGATACATAATGCTTGGCCCCCTGCAGACGCACTTACCAGAACTCCCTCCTCCTGTCTCTGTACGTTCTCCCTACCTACCAATTAGACTGTAAGCTCCTCGGGGCAGGGACTCCTCTTCCGAAATGTTATTTTTATGTCTAAAGCACTTATTCCCATGATCTGTTATTTATATTATCTGTTATTTATTTGATTACCACATGTATTACTACTGTGAAGCGCTATGTACACTATTGGCGCTATATAAATAAAGACATACAATACAATACAATACAATATATATATCGTCCTTCCAGGCGATGATCTTGTCTGGGATGATATTCATTCCCTCGGGGTTACAATAGGCAGCAGGGATAGTTTTGGAATGGCATCCGAATGAATCCGTGGCCCTCACTTTGGAGAAATCCACGATGGCTGCGGTTGCACAAATAGTCCACATCCCTGGTCCAGGGATAAATACATTGAGGGTTTATATAGCACTATGTAGGTCTGTGAGATACAATGTCTCCAAAGGGCCAGTCATCTGACTACAAAATCAGCTACATTTAAAACAAAATAATAAAATTGTATTGCTTTAAAGAATAAACACAGTGAGATAATATTAACAATAAAATGTTTAAAAAATCTCTGTAGTGGTACGGCAACATGATAGTACACTGGGATGTACAGTATATATCAAAAGGAAAAACAAGCATTTGTGAGTGTAACAGGTGTGTATATATATATATATATGTGTGTATATATGTATGTATGTATCCCCAGTATAATCTATGCAATCATCCAAGTATGGAAAGTATGGTCAAGGTAGGTATCCCGGGGTATTGACACTCAGAGGCTACTGTAGTTTTGGAACGCGCAACTAGCCCAATACTGGCATCTGCAAGATCATTGTGTGGGCGCAGATTCATCCGGAGAGTGACAACGTCGTTCCTACCGCCCCCAGCTGTGCACAAGCATGGGAAGGAGTGAGAGCGACGGAACCCCAAATTGGAGAAAGGACATCGCCAGCTGACAGGAGTGGATGAATGAATGTAGAAGACCTCACCTGCCCCTGCTATAGAGAAATCCAGGAGGATACTGAGGTTTTCACAGGCTGGAAAGCTACATTCAAAAGGCGCATTTAAACCGGATATTTGTGAGTGCACATTTGTTTTTATGCCAATCTTCCTTAATTAAAACGTTATTATGCCATGTAATTTCTCTTTCACTTTGTAAGGGTTAACTTTCATTTGAGATTTGAAGAATACCTCTGAGTTCCAATTGGGTAAACAAACCTGCACAGCATTATTTCATCTGCCATCACTTGGAAACACAGGGAGATACCCCTAGAAGTTGCCATACCAGGTGTAAGTCACCTTATCTAGACTTATCCTTTACCTTGTCAAATCTGAGTCTATTTTGACATAATTACAGACCCTCATTTGGGAATAGAATTGTATTGATGGAGTTGCCTGGTGACTTGGCCTGTGCGCACGCTCCCTCAACTTGCGGAGGGCGCGTGCACACGCTCCTCGTCGGAGTCCCATCGTTCCCCCGACTCCTCCTCTAGGTGCCTCTGTGCCATCTCCCTGTCACAGCCTGTGCGCACGCACCTTCAACTTACAGAGCACGCGCGCACACGCTCCTCTCATAGGCCCGGTCACGATCCTGACTCCTCTTCCCAGTCCCTACAGGCCATTCTGAAAAAAAAACATGTAAAAGCTCCAAGAGTGACGGTCAATGCTGCTAAGGAGCAGCCATAAATCATAAATATTCATTCAGTTAATGGAGTTTGACACCGGAACATGCGGGTTAAAAGGGTAAACAGTCAATGTAGAAAGACAGGGAAGTCAAGGAGGGCCTTTTCAAATCACTGTGGGGACAATACATGAGAAGGTAACTCACTAAGTCTCCCTCGGTTAGCCCAGGCTGCGCCCGGTGTGGAGTACACGCTACTCACGATCAACCACCGCCTGGCTCCCTGGAAATCCAATGTTCAGAGATCAGGAAATCCTGATGTTCAGAGACGTCTCCCTGGAACATCCGGTGGTGAATGTAGATCCTCTCGTAGTAGCGAAGTAAACAGGTAAAGATCAGTATCCATCCGCTCCATGAAGAAATTGTAGGACTCACCAGCAAAGAAGTTAAAAACTAATTTATTAGACTATATAAAAAACAAAACAAAAAACAGAACAAAGTACTCTACCACGCATTTCACGCCCACTATGGCGCTTTTTCCTTGAATAAGTCTAATAAATTAGTTTTTAACTTCTTTGCTGGTGAGTCCTACAATTTCTTCACGGAGCGGATGGATACTGATCTTTACTTGTTTACTTTCCTACAAGCAATTCCCCTGACTGTTCCTTCTGTCTCCTCCTCTACTCTCCCTGTCCTATCCCCGTTGTCTCCCACTTCTCTCTCTGCTCCTCCCCTCTCTCCTATTGGTATGTCTCCCTTTATAATCCCTGTCTGTCCTCTATATCGTCGCTCTGCATAGTTCCTGTTTCCCTGTGTGTGCTGACCTATGCTGTGCTCCTCCTGTGTCCCTGGTGTATCCTGCTCCTGTGTTATACTTTGGATTTCCCTGGCTTTGATCCCTGCTTGTGCTCGACTACCCTGCTCTCTGTACCCCTTGAACCTTGCTATGAACTCTACCTTGCTGCTCTCTGGAATCCTCGGACCTGGCTTTGTACCCTGACGACTCTACTCTCTGGACCCCTGGACATTGGCACACGGACACGACCATTCTTACTCTAATACCAACGGACGTTGCAAGTATCATTAACTACTTCCTCAACAGGCCCAGCAACGCTATACCACACTCCGGGCGTGCTCCCATTGCTGTGGGTGTGTGGTGTAATACCATTCCCACCTCAGTACTGGAGTCTTGCCAGGTCTGCGGGCATACAGGCGTGACATTATGCAGAGCCCAACAAATGCAGACCCCCCTGAGATGGGTACAAGTATTTCCATTGAGGCCTTACAATTTGTTAGTAATCAGCTGTCCACTGTCTCCCAGCAATTGGCTAACTTTTCCCTTCAGGAGAGTCCCATGGCTCCTTCGCCACCAGTGGCTACTACCTACGCCAGTCCAGGCCCTCGGATCCCCTCTCCTAATTGCTATGATGGGGACCCCCTCGCCTGCTGCTGTTTCTTAAACCAATGTGAGGTGCAGTTTGAGATGTCCCCCTCCCTGTTTCCCACTGGCCGTGGTAAAGTAGCATATGTATACGCCTTGCTCACCAGAGATGCTCTTGCTTGGGCCTCCCCCTTATGGGAGCGCAAGAGCGAAGTTACGCAAGACTACTTACTATTCAGACGTGAATTTCAACTTGTGTTTGATACTCCCGCACGGCGCGAGACAGCCGCCTTCTCCCTTTTTCACATTTCTCAGGGCCGAAGATCAGCTGCCAAATACGCCATCGAGTTCCGTACGCTGGCCGCCGAAGTCCAATGGAATGATGAGGCTTTCACCGTCGCATACTGGCACGGACTCTCAGATACGTTGAAAGACGATCTTGCTACCCATGCCCGGCTTACGTCCCTAGAGGAGTTGATCACCCTGAGCGTATGCATGGATCAGCTTACGCAGGAGCGAAAGCACGAAAGGCACTGTTCCCGTTCTTCTTCTTCTGTTGTTTCCCACAGGTTGCCTACAACACCTCTCCTGGCCCTGGAGTCGCCGGAACCGATGCAGGTCGGCAGTCAGCAACTTCAGGCAACCGAGAGAGCGCGGCGTCGCCTGAACAGGCTGTGTTTCTACTGTGCTTCTCCGGAACATCGTCTCCAAAATTGTCCCTTGAAGCCGGGAAACGGGCGCACCCGGTTAAGGTAGAGGGGCTTCTACTGGGTACTGTCTCTCCTTGCCCCTCTCCTCCCGAAGCCCTCCCTAAGAAGTTTATGCTTCTGGCCACATTGGAGGGTCCGAACCTTTTCGTATGGGTTGAAGCCTTCGTCGATTCAGGATCGGGTGGTAATTTCCTGGACCAGAAGTTCGCATTGGAGAATCAAATCCCCATGGTCAGAAGGAAGAGCCCCATTGGCCTCGAGGCCTTCGATGGACGACCTCTCCAGCCGGCATTCATCATTTGGGGGTCTATTCCTCTTACCACGGAGAGTGTTTGTGCTGTTCTTTTTTTTGATTTTTATGTAGTTTAATAAAGTATAACTTTTTAATCTCTTTGCTGGTGAGTACTCAACCTTTTTGGAGCGGTTGGACCCCGGATCCTTTTTCCTGTTTGTCGTTACGTGTGAGGATCAGTGTCCACCACCGGATGCGGAAGCAGCTGCAGATCTCACAGAGGGAGACGCTCTCAACAGTACAGCGTCAAGACTGGAGCCAGACTGGGAGAGAAGCAGAGCGGTGACCTTTGTCCACACCGGGCCTGACCGGGCCAGGGCTTGGGACTGAGTAAGTACTTTTGTCCCTTATATCAATAGCCTTCTCTTGCAACACCCGTGTACTGTGCTTTTATTGCCAGCCTTTTATCCCCTTATTCCGGCGTCAGCTCCCATGATTGCCCTGCTTGGCATTTATCACATATATACACTTGCTCTTGGAGCTTATACACGGTTGCTGTTTTTCTGTCAAAACTCCATCACCCAAACTGTCCCCTAGATTCCTAGGACCATTCAAAATATTGGAGAAAATTAATCATGTGGCTTATCGTCTCGACCTACCTCCCACAATGAAGAATCGTCTGTGTTCCACGTTTCCCTTCTTAAAGCCTTTATTCCCAGTCCTCATTTTCCTGATCCTTCTCAGAGATCCAATCCGGTGTCCACCCTGCGCCAACAGGAGTATGAAGTGCAGTCTCTCATCGACTCTCGCTGGTCCAAAAATAAACTCCAGTTTCTGGTCCACTGGAAGGGCTACGGTCCAGAAGAACGTTCTTGGGTACCAGCACGTCACATTCATGCCCCTAATCTACTTCGTCAATTTCACCAAAAATTTCCGCTCAAACCCTGGTTGGATCGCTCGGAGATCGATCCTCAAGGGGGGGATACTGTGACGGTTCAGGGGATTCCTTCCCCTTTTGACTCCTCCTCCCAGTCCCTACAGGCCATTCCCCTGACTGTTCCTTCTGTCTCCTCCTCTACTCTCCCTGTCCTATCCCTGTTGTCTCTCTCTGCTCCTCCCCTCTCTCCTATTGGTGTGTCTCCCTTTATAATCACTGTCTGTCCTCTATATCGTTGCTCTGCATAGTTCCTGTTTCCCTGTGTGTGCTGACCTATGCTGTGCTCCTCCTGTGTCCCTGGTGTATCCTGCTCCTGTGTTATATTTTGGATTTCCCTGGCTTTGATCCCTGCTTGTGCTCGACTACCCTGCTCTCTGTACCCCTTGAACCTTGCTACGAACTCTAACTTGCTGCTCTCTGGTATCCTCGGACCTGGCTTTGTACTCTGACGACTCTACTCTCTGGACCCCTGGACATTGGCACACGGACACGACCATTCTTACTCTAATACCAACGGACGTTGCAAATATCATTAACTACTTCCTCAACAGGCCCAGCAACGCTATACCACACTCCGGGCGTGCTCCCATTGCTTTGGGTGTGTGGTGTAATATCGTTCCCACGTCAGTACTGGGGTCTTGCCAGGTCTGCGGGCATACAGGCATGACATCTGTCTGTGGCTGTATTTTACCCAATACAGGGATTATTTTATTCCCTCCATTCCTTCTATCTTCCCATTTGTTCATAGTTCTAGATCAGGGGTCTCCAAACTCAGTCCTCAAGGGCCGCCAACAACCTGGCTTTTATGGATATCCCTGTTTCAGGTGCTGAAACAGGGTTATCTATAAAAGCCAGCCTGTTGGCGGCCCTGAGTTTGAAGACCCCTGTTCTGGATAGAGTGACCCGATCTCCTACGTTGCAACCTTGGCCGTAGAGATCTATAAGGACTATGGATGATTCTGTTTGACTATCTGCTCGTAACCTAATACCTAGATACATTTCAGTCTACACGCTGCTTCATAATGTGTAAGAAATAATGATTTTCCTCTTCCTTTTCCATGTCGGTCGCGCAGTAAGAATAGAGTTTCGCTACACCGAAATCCCTCAAATTGTACTATCAGCCTGTTTGTTTACTGTTGCCAGGACTATAATATTTGAGACAGCGGGGGGAGGTGTGTGTTTGTGATGTTTCCTATTATTGGTGCTCTGAGTTCAGCCCCTATTGCGATTGGAGGAAGTTGGGCGACTCGGGGTGACATAATCTGCCGTTTGGCTATATCTCGACGGACCGGCATACCATAAACCCATAACGCAGGAGCCAGACACGCGGAGATGATCAGAGTACTGCTTTTGTTGCTAGCATAATTCTCAGTAGGACAGGAAGTGTCTGCGAATCATCTCATGTATAAGTACTAATTCTGTGTCTTGAAGCTCCAGATGGGACTCTGCTAAACTTTTTCTTCTAAAAGGGAAGTACTACATTTTTTAAATGTAGGAATGGGCCAGAAGAAAGGGCTGAATTCCCTGAAACATTGATGTTGCCCCCCTTAATATTTTGGACTGATTTGTGTCTTTTTTCTATTTTAATTTTTTCTGTTTTGTGTATCCAATTTCCTTCTTTTGTTTCATTTTTTTGTCTTTTTTTCCTTTTTTAATTTTTTTGATACTATGTTAGGTCATTCTGGTTCTGGGTTACTGTATTTGATTACTTTTGTCCTTATCAGTAAAAATATTATTGGACAACTTTTTATATCTTGTTTAAGTGCAGGGTAGACACTATTTTGGTTCACTCGATTTTCCCTGCACCATTTATATGCCTTGGTAGATATATCTAGGTTTATATGTAGGTGGTGCTGTTTGTCCTTTGTGATATGCAATCTTTTACAATGATCGAAATATCATCACCTACATCTGAAGCATTATCACATTAATCACCACCACCACCACCAATATAACTTTTCAAATTAATTTCCAAATTAGCCTGTAATCACAACATCGTCGTCGTCGTCGTCGTCGTCGTCATCATCATCCTCATTATAATCTTCATGTTAATAGATTAATAAGCATCAAGCCCATTCGCCTTCTGCACATAGTCATCATGTCCCACCTGACTCGCCTCTTCTTCATCAGCAGCTCTTCAGAGTCTTGTACTATCAATGCCAGACCTTGCTTGGCATTTATGAATACTTTTGAATGTGTCTGAATGAAGCAGCTGACACTGGCAGCGGTGGTACTGGCGTTTCCGTAGAACAGACTATTTCATTTACGTCATCCCTTCCAACATTTTTGTTGTTCTTTTATCTCGATTGAAATTTCCAATCCCCACAGTCTCAACATTTTTACTAACCTTCCATTATAATAGGTTTTTAATCTGTTTTTACATCTAAACATACTCCGCCATCTCTTCTACTGTACTGTATTTGCCTGATCCCTCTTAAAAAGGGAATCAAACTTTAAGTTACTGTAACTGGCCAGCAATGATTTTTGTTCAAGCATGTTTCAGTAATGCCTTAAGCATGCACCTGCTGTTGTTGTTGCTCTGTGCTACTGTTTTGGATGTTGTACTATTTTTTTAGCGTGGCTGCTCTTGCCGTTCTCCTCCCATGTACATTAATCGTTATCTGTATTTTATATGGGTGCCTCCCTACTCAACTAAACTATCCCTTTCCCCCACTTCCCCACCATAATCACATAGCTTTTTCCAAATTTCTAGCTATTCTGTCTAGCCAATTATACCTTACTTGTATCTCCTCCCTCTTAGTTTAAAATCTCTTTTAACCTTGTAATCATTCTTCCCTTAACACAGAAGTGCCTTCTTTGTTGAGGTGCCCATCTCTTCTATGAAAATAGCACCTCTCATCAGAGAAGGAATTGTTGTGCTCTTAAGAACAATCCCATCCTACCTACACTTATTTCATAGCCTGGCATTAACCTTCCTAAGTTCCAACTGCCTCCCTGCTGTACCACATGACACTAGTAGTATTTACTACCTTGAAAGACCTTGTTTTATGCTTGCAGCCTAGATCCCGGAAATCTTTTTTTAGGATTCTCTTCCTTTATTTTTGTCATTGTACCAACATGCAGCAAGGCAGACATGTAATTCTTAGACCCCGAAAAATCTGTCCATCAGATCAGCAATATGCCCAACCTGAGAACCCGGTAAACAACAAAATAGTAATGGTCATTCTGTTAAATCAACAGATTGCCCTCTCTATCCTCCTAATGATTGAGTCCCTTACCACCACAATCTGTCTAGTTCTCTGTGTACCCTGAGTCCACTCTGTTCTGGATAGACTACTCCACTGGCTGCAGAATTTATCTGCAACAACACTGCCATTCCTGTCCTGACCGCCAGCTAGGGCCTGCTTTTAAGTACGAAACTCCTTTCAATCTTGGTGATATCCCTCAATGTTGAAAGTGGTCCATTTACTGTAGATCAACAATTTGAGACTCCAAAGAGAACACCTTACATTTCCCACACAGGTATATACCCAGAATGGGCTACTCCAAGAGCACACACGTGGTAAAATGTGCATTGACTTGCATTCTCAATCCTGCTCCAATTTATTATGCTGCATACAAACTTGGAAATAGGGAATAAATATTAGGATGGACACTTTCACTGGTGTTTTGGCTTTAGTAAAAAAATGTTGTTCTAAAAAATTTGATAGTAGTTTTGGTTCGAAAACATGTTCATGTTTTAGTTTTGCCAAAACTGTGGGGGCTATGCACTAAGCACCGTGCTTTTGCGTCTGGCTGACAAAAAAAAAGCACGCCCGATACAAAGTGAAGCCGGAGACACGATTCACTAAGGCCTTGAGCCCATTTTCTATCGTACGTGCTCAAAACAGCAACATTGTACGTGTTGTTTTTTTCCCCCTGCTAGCGTTCTTAAACTTTACGTACGCTAGCTGATAGAAAAAAAAGCTGCATGTAACATTTGCATGGAGAGTTGGCATCTCCATGCAAGGCTGTTACAGGTGATCGTACACAAAATAAAATCATTTTAATAATAGTGTACATGAGCAGGGGGTCTCTGGAGCTGAACCGCATTGGTTTCAGGTCCGGGGACCCCCTACTTCAGGAGATACAGGCCCAGTTATGGGGTGCCAGTATCCCATATGGATAATAATGCATTTGCCCATTTAAAATACATATAAATCACAATAAATAGATATTACACTTACCTTTTCCAGACACCCACGATGAAGGCCGTCTTCATCCTCATCTTCATCCTGCCCATGTCCCTCCAGTGCTGTAAAACCTACAAAACAATCAAAATAGCCAATGTAATGTCCCCTAACCCCTTAATCACCTTAGTGGTCATTAACCGCTACAGTCATTAAGGGGTTAACAAACCCTCAACCACCACTCGGGAGGCCTAAATACTATCCCCCACTACCCATCCTGTGAGGCCTAACCACCCTCACCCACTAACCCAGGCGGGAGGCCTACACACAGGTTTATTTTTTTTACATACAGGGTTGGTTCCTTTTGGTCTGCGGGGGACCTCTGGAGACCACCTGAGGTCTCCTCTGGCTTTCCACAGGTACCAGGCTGGAGGTGTCCATGGGGGATACCTGCGGGGAAGAACCGGTGGCCCCACGTCTGTTGGGGGCACCGCGGACCCGTAGAGACCACCCGTGGGCCCCCAGACCCCCTGTGGGAACAACCCGAGGCCCCCCAGACAGCCACGGGCCTACCTGTGGAGACCCCATTGTGGCCTTCGGTGACCCATGGAGACCACCTGGTGGACTACGCCGCCTGATGGGGACCACCCGTAGTCCTCCAGACCCTGTTTGAAACATGGTGCTGGGCTACTGTGAGGTCTAAGGACACCCGTCAGGGCCACCGGGGACTCTCGTGGGCCTGGGGTATTAACCCTGTATGTAAAAAAATAAATCATGTATTTATGTGGGGGCACGGTGGTGGGTTATGTATTTAATAAATATAATGATGTTTATTGTGAGGCTGTGTATTGTTTTCTTGTGGGTACTGGGGGTGGGGGAAGGGGGTATTGGCCCCAAGGGTATGTGGGTAGGCCACCCGTCTGGGTTAGTGGGTGAGGGTGGTTAGGCCTCATGGAATGGGTAGTGGGGGAGGGTATTTAGACCTCCGAGTGGTGGGTGAGGGTGGGTTAACCCCTTAATGACTGTAGCGGTTAATGACCGCTAAGGTGATTAAGGGGTTAGGGGACATTACATTGGTTGTTGTGTATGTTTTGCAGCACCGGAGGGACATGGGCAGGATAAAGATGAGGATGAAGACGGCCTTCATCGTGGGTGCCTGTAAAAGGTAAGTGTAATATGTATTTACTGTATTTATTGTAATTTATATGTATTTTAAATGGGCAAATGCATTATTATCCATATGTGGATAATAGTAATTTTGCCCATTACTGTATTGTATGTGTTAGGGGGCGGGGGGAGGAGGGTGTATTTAGTTAGTAATATTGTTTATTTTTTTGGAGGCACAACATTGGTACCGCAGGCCTGCGGGGACCCCGGGACGGCCGCGGGGACCCCCGGACTACCACAGGGACCCCCGCACTCCCGTGGGGACCCCCGCTTGGTGAGCCGGGGAACCCCACGGGGTCAGCCGGGGACACCCGCCGGCCTGTTGTATGGGTGTTGCGCACGCAAAAATGTAAACAAAGACATTTTTCAAAGTCCAGCTTTTTTATCACCTGCCTTTAGCTGGCGAGCTTTTTTAAACTCAACTTTCGCGTACGATAGCAAATAATAGGATACAAAGTTCCAAAATTCAATGCTCAGCTGTAGGGAGTCAATATCAACATCAATATGAGAAACTCTTGAAAAATGACACAAAAATAGAAATGATGAACCTGTTAAATCCACTCTCTTGATTATTATACAGTCTGTGTCTCAGTAATAAACTCCTAAAATGTGGGGGACCTGTGTAGAAAGGTATGGGTCAGTTATAACTCTCTGACCCCCTAGTATCACAGTAATAAACGTCCCCCTGGAGAGAGACAATAGTAATATTGAACACCCAAACCGTTTAATGTTCGGAATGGGGTACTCACAGTTGTGAGCTGGTAGATCAGTTGGCGTGCATCCCGTATGATATGGAGCAGGAAAGGTTCCACGGAGGAAAAACGGAGCACAGCATATGAAGGCAGGGGCTAGACACAGATATAGTGAATAAAAATCCTTTATTCCATGGTAGACATCATGGTATGGGATCAGTAAAAACTCTTACGCGATTCGGTACTGTAGCTATAACTATCTTTGTTAAATTATATAGCCAACTTCATAGATTCACTAAGTTTAAGATAATTTGCCACTGTTTCTTTAAGATTACTTTTTCACCACCGTATTTAAATTGTCTGTGATTAAAATTACTCAAGAGTAATCTACATATTTCACAAAGGTTCCTGAAGTCTCTTAATATTTCTCAATTATGATGTTACATTTTAGTTATCAAGATTCTTGGCATGAACATGCAAATTAAAATCTCTATCTTTTATTTTCTGTACAAGCTCTGTTTAATACTGCAGGTCAAAGATTTACATCTATGTATATGATTTATGCAATTTACTAATAATTTACTAAAGTCCTTTGATTTCTGATGTGTATTTCATAAACTCAGAACTGATAAATAAATTATCATTTATTATTCTCTTATTTATTAGGCATAAATGCCAGTAAAAATTGTGCAGGATTTGTCCATTAAAACGACTAGTAAATGAGGTAACAATATATTCACAGGTTATTTAGTAAGCAACAATATTAAAAGAATGCCTCTTTAAGGATTTAGTAATTTGTGCATGCATGAGATGCCGGTAAATCATTTGAGTCAAATGTATTATGAATAATTCCATGTAGGATTGCATGTGTATCTAAACATTGAAGAAATAACAAAATACCTTTTAGTATAAACAGTTACAGTTGTGATAGAATGCATGCTCCCAGCATTTGTACTTCCTGGAAGTGTTGTAGGTGTGAATTATGTAGTATTGCTTTTAATCCCAGATTAGCCAGGTGGAGACTGGTTAATTGTCTTTGGCTGCAATTAACAAACTCCCTGCTGGACTCCTCAGACAACTGGAGGCTTTCTATTGCAGCCTAAACTACACCGGGTTAAGTCCCTTTTGCATACCTCCCCTATTTGTGGGAAGCTTGGGCTAGCCACGGCTGAAGCCGTTTTTTAGGAAAAAGTACTGCTCTAAATTTAGAAATTGTTAAACTTACCGTTACAACAAAAAGTATGGGAATTGAAACGTAAATACATTGGATTTTTCCTAAGTTTAATGAATACTTATTTCTCTAAATTTACTAAAAAAAAATAATGAATGAGAGCAATGAGCTGTAGGCAGCTTTTGTCAGATTCAATAAGATGAGAATATTTTGTTATTTTACTGGTACATAAAGTGGCTTCCATTGTGTCAAGTTTACACTTGTCAAAATTATAGCAAGAAAATTTGATTGACTACATTTGGGCCTTAAACCTTTTGCTGTCAAGAGAATCTGGCCCATGAAGTGATCTTGGTTTCATTGTTTTTACAGTGTGCCAAGGAACTTTTTTTTAATATGTATTCATTAAAAAGATGACGTTAAAGCAATAATAATGCTACTGGCAAATAACGTGCAGATAAAGAGTTAAACCTTTTTAGATCAGGGACTGCAGAACTTGAGAACAAACATCTACAGACCTTGACTGCTGAGAACCACACTTAAGAAAATGGAAACCATGTACATATATGTTAAAAAATAAAAACAATGTGAGAACATTAAAATAAACATTTAAAAAAAATGTAAACAATATACTGTGCTATAATATAAAGAAAATACATGTACAATAGTACAATATATGACTTACCCCATAATTATCTTAGTGGATAACCCCTCCCAACACCTTCCTGAGTGGTCTAACCACCCTCTCTGGGGCAACTATCCCCATCACCCACCCCTTACCCCCAACAAGTGTCCTGCTGTTGCATGGTAATGGACTTTTGCCCAACAAGAAGAAATACAAAAATTATTTTAACAAAATAGATATTAGAGTAAAATAACATAATCAAACACTAGCCTGTAAATCCATTGACTGGCACTGTGCCTACTTAAGACCTCAACAGGGACCTAGATACCCACATTGCCAAACAATGAGAACACAATAGGTATTACTTACCCTTGCTGGCAAGACGGCTACTCCTCCTCATCCTCAGGGTTCACCATCATATTCATCCAATAAAGAGCTGATGCCCAACCATAGAAAACAAGAAAAAACGATCCATGGCCAATGGCCAATAAAAAAAACATTATAAATTATCCCTACTCGATGGCATAAAAATAAACAAGAAAAAACAATCTGGTGAAATAAATCCAATCCTGGCTGTAGGGTTATGGATCCTCAACATTAAGTGAAGCAATTGATCCTCCATTGATTGAAGATTAGTCTTTGGTGAGTTCTTCTTCTTCGTCTCCATCTTCGTCTTCTTCGTCTTCGTCTTCGTCTTCGTCTTCTTCTTCGTCTTCGTCTTCGTCTTCTTCTTCTTCGAGACTTTACAGGTCTTATATAAGGTTTTTCACATCACATTTGTCAGTCACATGGTACAGTATATCCACCAATCATATTGGTGGATGTATCATGTAACAAAAGACTGTTCACGGTCCCTAGGTCCAACAAGGAATATGGTCGCTCCTCCTCTTACAAATGCACCTGAGATTCTCAAAGCTGCCACAAGTGTAAATTCTTTCAAAACTAAAGATGTCTCACATTTTAATCTGGTCTGTAACTGTTTCATACTGTATGCCTATAACATATATAATTTTAAATGTGTTCATGCAATGTCTAAATATAGTGTATAACCCTGGTCATTTATTGTAACCATTTATTGTCATCATAACTCTATGCCCAGGACATACTTGAAAACAAGAGGTAACTTAATCTATTACTTCCTGGTAAAAACTGTAATTAATAAATAAATAAATTTGAACATCCATCAGTTTGACTGAGAATGACCTCTCAACCAAAAGTGATGGAATCACATGGTACAACAAGCAACCGAATTGGTTGATGTAGCGTGTGATTCCTTTTCTTTTTGGGGGGATTTAAGGTCACCTTAAAGGGACTAAATCACATGGTACAAACCAACCAAAAATGTGTCATTTGATTCTTTCCCTTTAAAGTAGGGAGACACAGAAATAGACTGCATTTCTCGGGACTCCTCTGCACATCTCTTACAGGCTGGCTAGCTTAGTAGGATTATACTTGTTGGAGTCTTGCTTTAATCCTCCTTGTATGCAAAATGAACTGTTTTCGGGGCCATGGACGAGCATTGAATTTCAGCCTTTTCCTCTGCGGTCATGGGGACAGTAAGTCTGGCTACATCTGTATTCCCCCCATTCAGAAGATTACAAAGTATTTTTTAATGTATAACATTTTTTTTTACTAGAGTCCAGTAAATGACAGTTTAGAGAGAAATAACAGACTGTGAAATAATACAAACTTTTTCACTATTCATAAAATAATACAATCTTCTTCAACCAACATCTTCTCTTCATCTGCTGTCTCTTGTGCAGTTTTACCTGTAAAATAATTGTGAGAATGTTATTTCTTAATAATCGAGAAGAAATTGATGGATCAATTACACTGTGTGAAACGCATAATACCAATAATCTTTATGGAATGCATAAGCATGTCATTAAATTTCTGCGCATGCATGTATATGGGACCTAGTTAAAACTTATACTGTATGTGTGTAATTTAATTTTCTGCACATGCCTTTCCTATGTAACCTGGTAGAAACACATATGTGTTTCATAGAATTTCTGCTTACGTGAAAGAACTGTATGTAAGAAATGTATGACACGCATGTGCAGTATAAGTATTGACAATTGAATGGTACACATAAATTACCTTCATTATCCAATATCGCTGGACATTTTTCCTACAAGAGCATAGTGTTGATGTTCATCAGCCTGCCAAACCTGTAAAACAATGATTAAAGAATGACTAAATTAATTTGTATGTGTAAATATAAATTGGAAACAATTTTGGGAGTTTTTGTGACCCCTCCTTAGTTCTAAACTCTCCCACTTCTGTTTAATCAGTAGGTCCTGGAACACACATGTGAATGAGTGGTCTATTAAAAGATTTCTTCCCCCGAAAGAGGTAGAGATAGCTTTACTGTTACAGCAAGCGAGGGAAGTATATATTTTGTCTTGCACTTTATTTTTAGATTTCTTTTCAATAGAGCACTTCTGGTTTTTAACCAGTTTTAACTGCACTGTAGGTCATACATAAATAGTGCTTTCTAATTATTTTTTTAACCCATTAGGGTATATTGTACTGTATGATCACCATGGTTCAAAGTAATGTCAGAAATCCATGAAAAGATGTAATATTTTAAGTTTAATTAATCTATTACACGTTCCATTATTGTTTAATGCACCTCCACACTGTTTTTGAGCTCTGCAGAAAGGCTTTTAAATGACAAACTGTAAGTATTTTCTTAAATTGAAGAATTAAGCAATTTATTCAAACAAGGTGTTTGAAAAACTCCATTAGCTTAATGTACTAAACATGAGAGGTACATTCTCTTTTAGATCGGTGGCCATTTCATGTAACGAAATGTAGTATGTGATGTATTGTAGTAATATTGTATGTGATTATACTAAAAATTGGAGAAAGATAAGGTAATTTGGTAAAAAAAAAAGTAATTATTTTGGGCTATAGAATTGGGACTTTTAACATTAACCTGAAGTCCTGCAGCAGTCGAGTGTCACCAGTTTTTAAAGATTGCTACAATGTGACTTCAGCAGAATACATGTTCATAATTCCACCATCCTCAATCCCGAAGAAATTAATGGAAGTGTTGGTTGCTCTACTTCCATTGTGATGGCGTTCACCACCCCAAAAAAAGCATGTTGCATCCGATAAGGCACAAGGGCACATGACGTGCTGGCACCCATGCATACTAATACGTTATAGGGCACTTCTTTGCATTTCCATAAAAAAGATCCGACAAAAATGAAGATAGTAGGTCTAGAATTGGTATCCCCTGATATTCTAGGTGGGCTAGATTTTCCACATTATGTCATCAGGAGTCGAGATGGATTTTCAATATGTGCACACTATATCCAGATGGTTTCTATTAAGGTCTAGATGTTAGCACTTTTTATAATTAATACTTTGCACAATTTTCTATAATAATGCTCTAGGCAATAATTACACAGATAAACATATTTTGTTGTAGTAACATATATCAATATCCCAAATTCCTCCTACTACTCTGTGCTTTTAATTTTACTAGAAAAGTCTGTTAGGTTCAAGCACATATATTTATTCTCTGAATGTATGTTTGGTTTGTGAAAATTTCTTATGACCACACCATATGTGTATATACATATATGTATACAAAAGAAAAAATTCAGTAGCGCCACTTGTGAAACAAAGTGAAATGAAGTGAATTAAACCGTGCAAATACTGTGTATAATATTAATCAAAATGAAATAACAATCTAACAATACAAAAAACAATAAATGTGAAAAAATGTTAAAAATATGTAAAAAATATAAAAAACCCGTGCAGATATATATTGATAACAAATATCAAACAGGGAAGAAAAGGGACAAAAAATGGAAGAAAGTCCAACCCTTAGTACAAGTCCAGTAGAAATTCAATGGTGATTGGAAATGCTGCTCAGGGATCCACGGCTGCTCTCAGAAGGAATAACCAATTCCAACAGGAAAACTATAGAAAGAGAAGAACAGAGAGCGCACGTCCCATAGTGTAAAACAGTACATTTAATCAATAAAAAAGAGGACAAGGGGATTAAGAACACTCACAAAAGTACAAGATAAAAAGGCAATTTGTGATATATAATCACCACCAACAAGGCCACACCGTCCTGGAACACATCAGATGGTAGATAGTCCCTCCGGTTCACCTCCAGCAGTTGTCGGGTGCTTTGGAACAATGTCTCTCGGCGTCAGTGCAATTTAGAGATTCTTTCAGCCTCAGATCAGCTCCATGCGCTCTCCGGCCGTAAAGCGCGCACTGCGTGATGACATAGTGTCGTGGTAGCGTGCCCTGACACGTTTCGTCACGACAGTGACTTTCTCAAAGGGAATGAGAAAGTCACTTTTGTGAGTGTTCTTAATCCCCTTGTCCTCTTTTTTATTGATTAAATGTACTGTTTTACACTATGGGACGTGCGCTCTCTGTTCTTCTCTTTCTATACATATATGTATATATAGGATTTCATATGGATTCAGATGCAGTCACTTGTATCTACAACATACAACAGCACATGTCCTGGTAAAACACTGACCAAACATGGAGCGTTCATGGCGAAGTGCATAGTAGGTGGGAATTGCTGATCAAGATTAAAACAGAAGGGTCCCTGCTTCTGAATAGGATTCACCCAGCTAGAGTCCCATCAGGCTGCATCAGTCTGGAATAAATGTGCAGTGAAAGTAGACAGAATCAGTCACTCTCTTTGTGTACCTCTAACAGGTGATTACACTGCTTTTACTTAATTTTAATCACAAATTATTGAAAGAGGGGTCTCCATAGCAGAGCTGTAAGTCTGGATACATTTGTATTCCCCCAATTAAGATGATTAAAAAGTTTTTTCTAATGTATTACATTTTTTATTAGAGTCCAGTAATTGACAGATTAGAGAGAAATAACAGACTGAAATAATACAATCTTATTCAATATTCTTACAAAATCTGTTGACCTAAACAAGTATGTTTGGAAACTGACATTAACCAGACATTTTCTTTTAATTAAGAACACACCAGACAGTCAATTCTGTGGATTTAGGATATCTGGCGTATCTCAGGTCCCTACTTAGGGAATCAGATCCTTATGATTCTCAGGTTCACTATCCAAGTGAGTTTGTTTCCATTGAACCCTTGGACACTGTCTCCAGTCTATAGCTAGGATAATGCATTACCAAGGCATTACATCTTCTAGGTGACACCCATTCGTATATACAGTAAGACTTGAGTCTGGTCCATCTGCCAATTTTCAAAATTATTTTATGTACATTTATCACAAGCTAAAAATGATGGTATTATTTTAGATCTTGAGTTCAGATTTTTATCCACATATCACACGAAGGTTCCCATTTTTTTCACCTACGAGGTGCATAAAAGTCTCCTCAATCCACCTAAAAGACCGATTATCTTGGGGATCAGGTCGATGATGTCTGGCCTGTCCCAGTATGTAGATTACTATTTATAACCTTTGGTGGTCAGTCTTAGATCACATATTCAGAAAATGTTGCACGTCACAAACAGGCTTTGTATACGAGCATTGATCATTCCAAGGGTATTGGGGTGGTACAATATTTCTTGAATAAAGATGGTATTTTACCTCCCGTCCAAAAACAGTTTTTATTGGACAGCATTAGTTTTATACTCAAACATAATTATTTTTCATTTGATGATGCTTTTTATTTACAGATCTGTGGAATGGCCATAGGAACCAGGATCACCCACAGCTATGCCAACCTATTTATGGGAGGATTCTAACACCTGGTCCAATACCTCATGGGGGGCGAGTCTGGTTTACTATAGCCGATTCATAGATGAGCTGCTTATTATTTGGGATGGGGATGATATTAGTCTTTTAGATTTTCTTTCAGCACTAAATTCTAATTCTATTGGTTTAACTTTCACTTATACCATTGATCCAAGATCTATTGTATTTTTGGATCTCCTCCTATATATAGATGAAGTTTCCAATATTCAAACTGATGTACATTTTAAACCCGTCTCACGTAACAGTTATTTGGAAGCAAACAGCAACCATCATAAAAATGGTTACAATGTATTCAATATGGACATTTCAGTTGTATCAAGAGAAACTATTCTTTGAATAGTGATTTTTAGAAACAATCCATTACATTGAAGAAACAATTTTTAGATAAGAATTATATCCCAAACCTGGTTGAGCAGTCATTCTCTAGAGTTAAGGCTCTAGATAGATCTACCCTTTTGAGTGATCATAAAGATAAGTCTATTAAAAAGGATAACAGCAAAGAAAACAGGGTATAGGTTCAAGGGGGACAAATGACCATGAGATGGTAAAAGATATATAATGTAAGTAGCGGAGCACAAACCAGTTGTGAAAGGGTTGATAGATATGCAAACAAATATAATACCCTGAAATGGCTGGTAAATGCCACACATGGATAAAACTCATAGACTGCAACCC
The DNA here is from genome assembly GCF_040206685.1 of Ascaphus truei. Lineage (NCBI taxonomy): Eukaryota > Metazoa > Chordata > Amphibia > Anura > Ascaphidae > Ascaphus > Ascaphus truei. The sequence continues at coordinate 47,629,784 of NC_134492.1, forward strand.
TAAGTCCCCGGAGTAGACGTTACTCACAAGAAATCACCGTAGTGCATCTCCTGCTGTGTGTATGAAACACTGCCTGCTGCACAAATCCTCCAAAGATTCCTCGAAGGCGACTCTTCAATCGATCAGGTAAGTAATGCAAAAATAGATTGAGGTAACCTAAATTGGATAAAGCTCTGCAGCAATTCACAAATGTATGTGAATTCTTTGATACATGCACATTTAATTTGTATCCAAAAAGACAGCCACTGACCAAAAATAAGTCAGTGTGCTATCCTATGAACATGATAGACTATAAGATGATTTTCAAATTTAAGACAAAATATATATACTAGTAAATGTATTATTTATTTATAAAATGTTTTACCAGGAAGTAATACATTAAGAGTTACCTCTCATTTTCAAATGTCCTGGGCATAGAGTTAAAATGACAAATAGTACATGGTTACAAATACAGTTACATAAGTGAACAGGGTATACATTATATAAAAGACATTGCGTGCACAGTTAAAGATAATATATGTTATGGGTGTATGTAACAGTTAAAGACTAGATTAAAATGTGAGACAGCTTTGCTTTTGAAAGAACGTTAGGTGGTGGATGTAAGAGTCTCTGGTAGGTTGTTCCAGTTTTGGGGTGCACGGTAAGAGAAGGAGGAGCGGCCGGATACTGTGTTGAGCTTTGGGACCATGAACAGTCTTTTGGAGTCAGATCTCAAATGATAAGTGCTGCATGTGGTAGGGGTGAGGAGCTTGTTCAGATAGATGGGTAGCTTGACCAGAATGTATTTGAAGGCAAGACAGGAAAGGTGAACTTTGCGCCTAGACTCAAGTGATGACCAATCTAGTTATTTGAGCATTTCACAGTGATGTGTGTTGTAATTGCATTGGAGAACAAAACGGCATATTGAATTGTAGAGGGTGTCAAGTTTGCTAAGGTGGGTTTGGGGTGCCGAGCCGTATACAGTACTATGTCTCCATAGTCGATAATTGGCATTAGCATCTGCTTTGCGATACGCTTTCTGACCAGCAGGCTTAGAGAGGATTTGTTCCTATAAAGTACACCTAGTTTGGCATAGGTTTTGGATGTCAGGGTATCAATGTGCATCCCGAATGTTAAGTGGGAGTCAAACCATATGCCCAAGTATTTAAAACTAGTATCAGGAGTTTGTGTGGTGTTAGCTTAAGATAATCTGGAGTGTTTATGTTCATATTTATTCAGAATCATAGCAACACCCACATAGTTATTTATAAGGTTGGGTAGCACTTTTAAAACTGATATATCAAACATGATACTCCTGCTCTACTATGCGAGCAGCAAATTCATCTGAAACTGTGACAGGTGCTGGTCCGCCCCTTAAACAAAGTAACTTTAGACCTTAAGCATATTCCTAATACATTAGACCTCATATGGCTATTATTACTGGACACATGTAGGTCTATTTTTCTGCTTATATAGTTGCAAGCTGTATTCGGTCATCTGTTCATGTGGGCAGGTCAATCTTTGTACTATTAAGCAGAGTGATATTTCTATACTTGTAATACATATGTATCAGTTCACAAGGTTAGCCTAGGGTATGGACTGTTATATTGTTACATCATGGTTACTACTTTACCAACATTAGGTTAACTATCTTTAGGAGGCTATAACTTGATACGAACTTGATTCGTGCCTCTAGACTTGTTTACACATTTTGTGTGCCTATATCTGAGTTTGAGTTAACCTGCAGATATCTGCCTATTGTATATCACCCACATCTGGACATATTATGTACCTATAGTATATACTATATATATTAGTGTTTACTAATGAGCACGTGACCTACTATTGAAGTAATTGAATATTAGTCTTCACACTACCTGATAGACTGGTAGAATTTATTTTGTTGTTCCAAGTTCACATTTAGTGTATTTTACTCAGAGTGTTTCTGACTAGACTATATAAGTCTTTATGCGATTGTACAAATATTTATGTATAAGTCACTCTATTGTGGACTAAATAGGAACTAACAACAACTGTGTTTATAAATATCATATATGTTTGTTTTTGTACTGTGTTAACCGATTGGCCATAGATTCTATCTCACCAATTAATAGTTCTTTTAAATTATTACCAATTAAATTGATTTTATGTACACTCATTCTACATTTTTGACACATAGAGTGCTTTCAAGAGGGTCCTCTTTCTTCTTTGGTTCTTTACAGTAAGGGTAGTTCAAAGGTGGAATTCATTACCCATGGGGACTCTGATGGCAGATACAATAGATTTGTTCAAAAGAGGTTTGACATCTTTTTATAAAGGAAAGGTATACAGGGATATACCAATTAATGTAAACATGGGAAGGATGTTTATCCAGGGAGTAATCCGATTGCCAATTCTTGGAGTCAGGCAGGAATTTATTTTTCCCTTTAGGAGATATCATTGTATGATATTTCATAGGGGTTTTTTGTTTGCCTTCCTCTAGATCAATATACTGTGAGTACGGATATAGGATAAAATATCTGTCATCTAAATTTAGCATACTTTAGGTTGAACTTGATGGATGTTCAGCTGCAGCAGGCTGTTGTTGACTATTTTCCTTGCAAGTTCTGCACGGTAACCTCTAGGAACTCGCAAGGTTCTTGTGGCCAGACTAATGGCACATCATATTAACATAGTGGGGGAACCTGCTGTGTGAATCCTACCGGGCTTCTCCTGTCTGTAAGGGACCAGCAGTAAGAGAGGGACTGAATCAGTCACTCTACCTGCACAATCTAACAGGCAATAGCAGGGCTTTTATTTTATTTTAATAGTACAGTATTGTAGCAACGGTTTCCGGAGATGGACTGCATTGATTTCAGGTCCTGGGAAACCCTGCTTCCCAAGTTACAGGCCCCGTTATGGGGTGCCGACATCTCGTTGGCCATGTTTAATGTTTCCCGCGTCACAACGTGATCGGGGGATTTAACCAAACCAGAAGGATACCGGCATCCAATAACAGAGCCTGTAACTCGGGGTGCAGGGCGTCACAGACCTGAAATCAATGCGATTCAGCCCCGGAGACACCCTGCTACAAAACTGTGTGATTAAAATTAAACCAAATCAGCTTCATTACCCTTGTAGCTAATTTCTATGGCAATGAAGGGGTTAAGCAAGACTACCTGTTTTATTGGGGCAGAGGGGGTGTGAAGGGGGTAATTGCACCAGGGTGGGGTGTTATGCCTTCCAGGAAGGTTGTGGGAGGGGTTAACCCCTTCAATACCTTAGCGGGAGTAACTGCTATGGAATTTAAAGGGTTAACTCCTCCCACTGCCCTCCCGAGAGGCCTAACCACCCACCCTGGGGCAACTACCCCCTTCACTTAATCCCTCTTTTCCCAATAAACATTACAATTCAAACCTGATTAAAACACATAGAACACCCCCCTCCCCCCCTCAACACATACAGTACAGTAATGGGCAAAATCCCTATTATAAATATCAGGATAATAGCTCATTTGCCCATTACAAAAATTAAACATAACCAACACATTAACCAGCTAGCATATAGTAAATTAAAGTTCTACTTAGCGCTTCCAGGATGAAAGCCGTTCTCATCCTCCTCATCTTTCTCTTCTTCAGTGGGCACCAACAAAACAATAAAAAACTAACTACTGGCCACTAACGGAAACAGAAGAGTCACTCCACGCTGGTGCTGTCTTAAAGGAATGATCACTGCAAAATGTTGGCCCTCTTGCTGCCATCTGCCTGTATGTTGTGTACATTTGTTATAATTTCCTTATTGTTTACCCCCAGGGTTTTAATAAAGTACTTGCCACTCAGTGCGCCTTTCTTCCTGCTGTTTTTTCCTACTGGCCACTAACCCCTAATCACCATAGCGGTTATTAACCACTATGGTAATTAAGGGGTTGACCCACCCTCCTGCTACACACCCGGGAGACCTAACCACCCTCCCCAGGGTAGCTACACCCACCTCCTCTACCCATTGATTGGCACAGGGGCACACAAATGCCCTATGGGCATGAGTTGCCACTATGCCAGTCAATATGGAACCTGCCAATCTTAAAAAAAACAAGCATCAAATTAAAAACACAGTCCATTTCAATAAAAAAAATGCCAATGCAAATTACAAAACAAGCAGCAAATAAAAGACATTGACATTGGAATAAAAAAAATGTCAATGCAAATGCCAACCTAAAAAAAATACACAGTGAAATAAAATACAATCCATGTTTTTCTTACTTTTGATGTCTTCACCCACCGAATCCGATTCCAGCCGCAACAGCAGCAACTCCTGGTCAACATCGCAATGCTCCTCAACAGCCACGGTTGTCCGGTTTCATTAAATGACGTTTTTTTGATGAATCCATGCTGATTAATGCGGATATTACACCAAAAATGGATTTTGGGGGGGAAATGCGAGAAAATCCTGGAAACAGATTTGGGTGAATTTGCCCATATCTATTTGTGAGTAAGGAACTACTGAAAGAAATCACGTCTATATTATTGTTTTGGCTTCACCTAAAAAACTATTCCCTTCCTCGATGTTGAAATAATTAAAATTCTACATTTAAAACTGTAGTCTGCTAATGTTGAGAATAATTTTATAACTTTAAGTAAAACAGAATTTCTGGTCACTATCCAAGTGCTTGATTAGGTCTCCAGTGGCTTCAGGGTTATGGCAAAATAATTACAGTGCAAGGTAATGTAACCATCCTGTGTTCCTGATTTGAAAGAAAATGTATGACCCTGTGTATCAACGTAGAAACTGTACAAAGAGCACTCACAAGCCCAGAAGGCTAAAATAATTAGCATTCTTTATTTTAAATCTTTTACTTGAAACAGACACTGCATTTTTGGTGGGCTTATTATATAATGTATCCTAATTAAAAACTGTAGATATATGTTCTTGTGAGGATGTTGTCATTTATGTGTTTGATTAATTACAATAGTTCTCCATAGAATATCTTCGTTGTGTTTTGCTAAATGATTTTGAAATACTGTATTCTATTAGCTGAATTGAAAAATACTTTAGAGAAAGTAATTTCTTTAGCTGGAAAACTGTTTTTTGCAAGTGTCGCATTCGAAGTAACAGTTAAGTCATAGAGTACAGTATGTGCATTTTGGCTAGAAAACACTTTCAAGACCATATGCTGTAAACATCTATGAATATAAACAGTAATAAATTGTTGGTGCAGAGAGAATAAAAAATATTTATTTCAATTGTATGGGGAATATTCATCTTTGGGAATAATAAATGTAACGTAAAGTTTAAGCAAAGTAGTAACAAGCATTTACTGAAAGGATTGATATAAATGTGTATGTTATTTGCAAAAGCTGCTATGATACTGAAATTAATGGACCTTAAGAAAGAAAGTGCACAATGGCAATAATTGTAATGAAAATAGATATAGATCTATTGGGGTAGATACTCCAAGCTCCATTAAATCTGGGCTTCTAATGTGATGTTAGCTAAATTGGTTACACCCGTAAGCTTCCCTCAGTTTAATGGTATCCACAAAACTAAATATATGTAACAACAGCGGTCATAAGGCCGCTCATTTGCATACTGTATGGCTACTGCGGCAGCAGCCAGCTAATGATGGGATAAGGCAGTCCCCGGTACCAGCTGACTGTAACACTGGCTCACACTAGCCATATTCTAAGGTATCATATGGAAAAACGTAATTGTTAATATCTTATTATTAGTCATTTATAATATTTAAAAGATGGTCCTAATGTCATTTTCATTTGTTCCCCGAATGTTTTGTATTCCAGTCACACAGTATAATCCCTTCGTGTATTGAAATCCCAAGCCTCATTACTTTACATTTCCCCAAAACAGAATTTGTTAAACTGCATCCTTGTTTGTCTTCCATTTCAATCACTAGGTGCTGTGTTATTCAGTTTTATCATGTTTGACCTCTATACCCTACATTTGCCTGTGCTCTCAGCACAATTGGTTATCTATAAAATCATTACACAAATATTTAAATGAATCGTGTCCATTATTTTTTCAAGACACATTTTTAGGTTTGGAAAATTCTATGGAATATGGAAAATGTGCTTTTGATAAGCCCACAATTTCCTAAATGAAACACATTCTATGTTGTAAATAAGTCCAGCTTTGTAATAAAAGTAAAAATGTTTCTATAAAAAAAAATATATGATAGCAATGCAATTCCAGTTGAAGATCATTGATTCACAGCACAACTGGAATAAAGGATTGAGCATGCACCTCAACTAAACAGATGTTATTTGGGGGAATGGTGGCAGTAGAGCTAACAAAAGAACATAATGTATGTTGCTTGCGTTAGCAAAGAACATACAGTATACATATTTTGCCTGTATTCTGTATCATCTTTATGATGATGAAATACACTTGAAAATATATTATATATCTGTAACTGACAGGTGTGTGGGTTTGAAATCCAAACGTAATAAACTTTGAAGTTAATTTGGTTGAAACTTCTGAACTATTACCAAATTCAAGCAGAATATGAGCTTGAACCCATTATTTGAAAGAATGGGGGGTTTGTTTTGAGAAATTGGAATTTCGAGATCATTCACCAAAATGTTGGGGTTCAAATCTTGATTATTTGGAGTTTTTTCAATAATTTCTTACAAATCTTAAACCAAACTAAAACACTAAAAATATGTAAAACCAAAACCTAAATACCATTAAAGGTGCCCAACCTTCATAGCATTAGATCTGATTTCTAACCTAACAAATGTACAATCTATGTTGACCTTGGAAATGATAGAATCAAACAGAAAAGTAGGAATCAAAACCAACTTGGGATGCCCCTAATACAAGGAGACATGAATCAAAAGCGATGAAAGCATGGGTGCTACAGGTAGGAAACCTGGTCAGTGTACTGGCATAAATAGCAAATGGGGGAAGCCGTGCACACCGAAAAAAGATGCAAAAAGGTTAATGCAAAGAAGTAATTTAATTACTAAAATAGTCACAGTGATCCAACGTTTCAATGATAATCACCTTCATCAGGGATACATCTTTGATGAAGGTGGTTAGCACCAAAATAATACCACACTGCTATTTGAATGTTCTATTCTCCTCCATTGAGCACCTCATTGTAGGTACATGTAGGAAAAGACAAAATGCAAATTGCTGGTTCAATAACATTTTTACTCCTAGCAGCAGACAGCACAAACAACTCACAATCTCACCAAAGGTATCATGCAGGGAGTGACTTGGGGCACACTCCAACCCTACTCCGGTCTCATCAGGCCCTCTCTCCCGTCCTGTGCATAAATGCAGCTTGCTCCGTCTGTTCCTTTCACCAGCAGACACTCCGGGACCTCTGACATCAGCATGTTGCACTGCTGATGTAACCCCAGAAGAAGTCGACAGATTGGCGAAATGCTTTAGGACTTTGGACAGTGGAGACCACCGTATCAAACCTTCGGCAGCGCAACTCACTGACGTCATAGGTCCCAGAGACGTGTAGCTGTCTATACATATTGTGGTGTTGTAATAGCTTCAGATGTAAATAAAGGGAAAAACTTCCATGACAAATACTGATACATTGCCTCTCCTTGTTATTATGTTACTGGGTTTAATTCATATTGTTGATATCAGGATATTAATGCTTACAGTGTGCAGGCACAAAAAAGGGGGTTGTATGATATTAGTATTTTTCCCTTTTTAATTTGTGTGTATCTTGATCTGATAAGTTAAATGTTTACACATAGTTGCATGAATATTTAAAGTATAGGTGAAATTAACACAGCCTATCTTTATATATAATGATCAAGAATCTGAACCTTTTTGGTACTGTTGTTACAGTCTGCTATTCAAATCACAAACCTTTATAAAGCGCAAATATCTCTACAGATATGATGATAACCTGGATGTTATTTGATTTCATTTTTAGGATATTTTCATCCCCTATTGCTGTTGGTGTGATTATTCATGCATAAACATCTCAAGATATTGACCACACTGTACATTATTGTTTTTTGACTGAAAAATCAGAGTTAATTATCGTATAGATATGGAGTCCATGGGGGTTGTTGTGGTACTTATAAAAATGCTGTATATGTGAACCCCTCGTTGAGCTGAAATTAATGCGGTTCAGCTCCGGAGAACCCCTGTTTCAATACTATGTTATTAAAATTTTAATTAAAACTGCATGATCGCTTCTCTGTGCAGCTCTTCCAGACTGCATGAGCAACATTTTGGTCGTCAAGAAAACACAAATTAGTGCGATGTGGCATTGTTTTACCGAACGATAAAAAACTTGCAATTTTTCTTAGTGAATACCGTTTTTACACAAATTTCATATTGTGCGGTAGGAACATGCCAATCCAATTAGTAATGCAATGAACTTAAGGAAGTTTAGTCAATAAGCCCTTAAGAATCTTAATGCCTCTCTCTTCTTTTCAATTTTCTCTCCTACCTTTTTATTAAGCCACATTGGTTTAGACTTGTTTCTTTTATATTTATTATCCATGGGAATACACTTATAAGTGTGCTTTTCTAACAATGTTTTAAAGGCTGCCCACTTATCTTCCACATTTTTCCCTGCAAAAACATCATCCCAATTTATTTCTTATAGATTAGTCCTCAGTTAATTAAAATATGTCTTTCTAAATTGAAAGTGTTTGTTGAACCCATGTAATATGGTTTTTGATCATTTATTTCAAATGAGACCATGTTATGAGCACTGTTTCCCAAATGTTCTTGGACTTGAATTATGTCTGCATTATTTGATATTACCAAACCGAGTATTGATCCTCTCCTGGGCACTTCTCACATTTCACCAGCACAAAATACTTTTATTGTAGAATTCATCTTATTCTTATTAACACATAACTACTTTTTAATCAACAAACATTATTATTTACAACAGCTATAAGCACATCATTTGCAACCTCATACGCAAATTTATTTATGGGATTTTGGGAGCAAACATACATTTACAGTAACACCATCAAATATCGGCACAATATTGTTTTTAACTGTAGATTTATTGATGATCTTATTTTGATTTGGAAAGTGAAAAAAAAAAAACGAGGAATAAACCTCAGACACTGATGCTCCAACAATAAAATAAAATGATACTTATCTTCTCAGTTCCAATTGATGATGACAGCGTGTATAGGGGCTGTATTAACCAGTTCAGGCTTCTGTAAGTCCTAGTGTATCAATGGACTCACTCAGGGTCGGGGGCTGACAAGCAATGAACGAGACCGGAGAACCGGTGAATGTATCGTTAAGCGCATCCCACGTAAAAACCGCTGAGCCTCCAAGTAGCTTCCCACACTGTAAGGATCAGCTGGCAAGTACTCAGGAGACGATCTCCATGTCTGCCAAATGTGGTAACAATGGCAGTCACTGCTCTCTGATCAGAGGAACAAACCAAGCGGATTTAGTAAAAATAAAAAATCATTTATTTAGACAAAAATAGACATACACAGAGCAAGGTACTCTGATGCTTTTCGTCCTAGTAAAAGGACTTTATCAAAGATAAACAAACACACCCTCAGATGATCCTAAAGTAGGTGTAGACTCAATCTCATTGGTTGAAACATGGAAGGTGAATGAATAGAGAACACACCTGCTGATTAATGAATATCGCCGCAGCTCATATAAAGCTGCCATGTTAAAACTCTAAGTAGGATACACCTACAGAAGGTGTTCACCTGTATGATGGGTAATCAACATACAACAAATAACATATAATATTTATCATAACATAAAATAAAAATAAATATTTATAAAAAAATAAAATAGACATAACAAAAAAACAAATACACTATAAAAGTTAATCAAAACCAGAAAGAGACAATGTGTAATGTCTGAAAAACGCAAAAATCAACAAGCATAATTTTAAATACTAATGTATAAACTATGAAAATATGATAAAAAGAAAGAACAAAACTATGATTATATGAAAATGACAAAAGCAATAAAACATGGAAGATAAAGGAAAAGGAACTATTCTCAATAATTATTATAATAATGAAATAACATTCATAATCTATAATATTGGAATAGATAAAAGATCATACATAAGATAAATTACATAATCAAAAAGGTTATTATAATAAATTAAAGAAAAATATTTATGATTTGGTAGAGTGTCACTGAGCTATTGAGGACATTCGTGGAAACCTTGAAAAATAATGAATTTAACTTACATTTTACTTATACCACTCATGTACAACGTATTACATATCTAGATATAATGTTATTCATTGATTTGAACAATTCTGTTCAGAGCAACATTTTTCAAAATGAAAATTCGAGAAATGTATTTCTTAAAGCTACAAGTAGTCACCCTAGATCTCACACCCAAGGGATACCACAGGGGCAATGTTTAAGATTAAGGAGAGTCTGCTCTTGTATAGACTTGTTCATTGAACAATCTAGAAATTTAGCTCTCAGATTCCAACAAACGGGCTATGGATTGGACTGCATACAAGCTGCTTTTGAAAATACTTTCTTTATATCAAGATTAGACCTGTTAAAAGACAATGTTAACATTAACTCAAAAAAGAAAAAATCCAAAAAGAACCTTGGGGATGACAGCTCGCTAGTCATAACACAATTCAGTCGTCATTCTAATGATATTAAATCGGAATTTAATTACACACTGGGATATATTAAAGTTGGATCCTGTTCTTAAACCATTTGTCCAAAATCAGCCCAAATTTACTTTAAGAAAAGCAAACACACTCTCAACACACCTTTCCCCGAGTTTATTTAGATCCACCTCAAAACAAACTAAAGGCTTCTTACCTCCTAGAGGGTTTAATAAATGTGGCTTGTGTAGTGCATGCAATTATTCTAAACCCATTAAATCAATTTCTTCAAGAGTCATAAAAGACAAATATAAAATCAAATCTTTAATAATGTGAAATACTGATCATGTTATATACATATATAAATGTGGCTGTGGAAAAATTTATATCGGCAGAACCATTAGACCACTTAAGATACAGATAGTGGAGCATCAAAGATCCATTAGTAATAAGGATCTCAGATTTCCAGTATCCAGACACTTTTCCAGCTGTCCTCAAGGTTATATCAATACCTTTTCATTTAGTGGTCTGGAACACATCCCATTACCCATCAGGAAGGGTAATCGCCAGAGCATCCTCAACAAAAGAGAGATGTTCTAGATCTATACCCTTAACATACTAAGCCCAATTGGGATTGATACTGACTAAGAACTGAAACATTTTCTAATATACAGTAAAATAATAATATTTCTACAATTATATCATTATATTGTTCAGTTACTGAAGTTTAATAAATTAACATCGGTTGTATTATCTGATGATGGTATTGGTTGATGCATTTAGATTGTGATTTTTTATAGTTTATATACAGAATATAGGGTTGTACAGGGGAAATATATATCCCTTCCACCCATCTAGACATTGTACTAACATGAGCATAAGGTCTACCTAGGAGTTACATTTACATACAGTATATCAATTCATTTGGGTGTAGTATTATATACTGTTATTATCGTTAATTTTACAGATTTATTATTTAATTGATATTATCACGTTTTTTGATCAATAAGTTATCCAACAGGAATAATTTGTTTTGTTTTTTCATTTTATTTTAGTCCGTTTTTTTTCTTGATTTTTATGTTACAGATTTAAATCTGTTGTTTGAAGGAACAGACAATCATGTACACATTGTACATGATGACACTGACTTTACACATTGGCTTATAAGAATATTGTTCATGGGTGAATTTTTGCATATAATATTTTTTGTTATAATAATCATTGTACTCGAGTGGTGCACGGATGTTTGGTGGATCACCACTGGGGGATCTTTCACCTCCTGCTCTATCATACCCCACCATGGGGACGGTTTTGCATGTGCACAGTGGGCAGATCTTCCGGCTGATGGTCCCTACAAATGCTGGCACCTTGAGAAGAACTTTTACTTTTTGACAAAGCGCACGTTTGTGTGAAACGTGTCACAGGTTCTTCTCAAAATCCATATTTATCTACATGTTGCAGTTTTTCCAATAAAGTAACTTTTTTAGCGATCCAGCATCCGTTAGTTGTTTTTCATTTGGAATGCAGCGCACCACCTTACTCCTCCCCCCTTGGGACACCATTTCCTGCATCTACATTGGGCTGAGAGCAACCTACATTTTGGTATCCTGATCCAGGAGGTCGTGAGTACTTTAGATTTTCTGCTACATTCATGGACTTTTCAGATGTATTATGCATCATTAGTCTAGTTCCAGGGGTTAAATACTGAAAGTGGATCAAGTGGGTCTGGGTCCCCATTAACATCCCCATTGGATCAATTTTACAGCAAACCTTGTCCATGAAAGCAACAATGACCCTGCTTTAAATTGAACTTACATAAACGAACCCGGATTCACTTTCAAGAATTTTTTCATTCATTTTTTATTTTCTATTTTCTACATACATCCTATTATATACTATTAACTGTCATGGATGTTTTTGTACACCCTAGAGCCCTGAATTAGGAAGCTATGGTTTCCGTTTTTTTCTTGCCCCTCTCTTGGTTGCTTCTTTAATAATTTGGGTCATATAATTGTTGTTAAGCACCCCCAAAAACCTGTTTCCTTTCATTGTAATGCTAAATGTATTGCCCCAGTCTATGGGGTCTATCCTAGTAGTGGCTAGCCGCTAAGATAATAATTGGGTTAAGCCAGAATACCTGGTTTCTTGGGGTTAAGGGGATGGGTAAAGGGGGTAGTTGCCCAAGGCTGGGTGCTTTGGCGTACCATGGTAGATTCCTGGAGGAGTTAAACTATTCACTACCATAGTGGTGGTAACCACTCTGGTAATTAATGGGTTAAACCCTCTTGATTCCCACCCAAGAGGCATAACCACCCACCCTGGGGCAACTACCCCCTTCACCCACCCCATCTACTCCCAAGAGCTAGGCATAAACTGTATATTAATGTACATTGTTTTGAATAAAGTGTAAACCTGCTAATTTTAATGAAAATATGCAAAGTGCAAGGTCATATTAAACAAATAAAAGCAGTTTTAAAAGTGAGACATGTCTACATTCTAGCTGGAATTGAAACGCGTGAAGTTCTTTGCTTGCGCAAGCAAACATTCTTTGCTGTGTTCAATGCACCATCTACCGGATGCAATAAATGAATCCTACCGGGCAGATGTTTTTAACTTTTTCATACAAATGTAGCAAGACTTAATATATTCAGTGCCACATGAACCTACATTTTAATCCCTGGCCCTTGTTTCCAATTTGCGGCACTGAGTATCAGAATTAAACTGTACAGTACTTCTTCAGCTCATTATAAATTCTCCCTATGTCCCTAGTGTACAGTAAATCCCACAATCTAGGAACCAGTGCACATTTTCATTCATCTTTTTCAAAAACAAAAAAGGTTTGAATTCATAATAATTTTATAATAAATAAAACTTGCATTTATTTAACAACCCTCTTCTTGGCTGGTGGAAGTTCTGGAGTGGGCATGTCATGGGCGTGTTGTTGTGCAGGCATAGGCAAAGATATTCAATACACCATATGTCAGACACAAACTGAATTGCAATTACAGAAATAACTCCCCAAATAGTTCACCTGGCCGAACGTAGTCGGCATGTACTATAGCCAACCAGCAGACGAGCTGTGGTGAACAAAGTGTCCACACGCCTATAATCTTGTACCTTGTCATGGAACTGAAAATATTAAGTATTGCTACATCTGTATATTAACTTTGATATAAATACCATTTGAAACAAAAAAAAGTGAATAATAATTTTAGAAACAAGTTAATTAAAATCTTGCCAGATCGTGGCATACGTAGTGCCACGAATAGTGCACTGAGAGTATCTTTAACTGTTTGAGAGTCCTGCTGTGAGAGACAGTACTGTGACTGTGTGATGTAAACAATCTCATTCCTGAGATTAACAGGTTGTGCTTTCTTTCCCTTTTTGCAGCCATCAAAATTAACATTATTGTTCCATGTTTTATACAGTTCAAAGGGGACGTGTTCTTGAAACAGGAGCTGGGCAAAAGGGTGGGCCTTGGGTTTAATGCTATAGATACTGTAGTTGGTCGTTCCACATGACCGCCAAGGAGATGTCAGCCAAAGGTTCGTCCAGGCACAAGATGTTCCACAATAAATCAGAACCTCTGCTGATATTCTGTCTGCAGTGTCCCATGGGTAGATGTAGTGTTGAAGTGCCTGTGCTAATGATGTTCATATCCACTGTTGGTGGTGTTATCGCAACAACTTCTTCCTCCTCAAAGAGTAGAGGGCTGCCATGGTGAAGCTGTTCAGTTACAGTTAGTACTTCTGCTGAGGTACTGGCACCTGTGTGTGCCACAGTATCACTCACATCATCATAAATCAAGCTACGTTTTTGGGTAGTCAGATTTTGGTTGCTTCCTCTCAGCTCACTTATTTCCCAGCAAAGTACTTATATTTTCTCCACACAGCAACATTGGTGTGCCCCACCGAGTGGTGTTTCCTCAAAGTAGTTGGAATACATGTGAGGGCTACATGTGAGGGCTTGTTCAGGGTGCTGTTTTTTGCTCATCCTGTGTTCCCTCTGTAATCAGGTCCTCATGGATTGCTCTTGAGGCCATGTCCTGGTCAATGTTGAATGCTGCATGGCTCTACAGGGGCATGTGCAAGCCACATGATAGCTTAATGCTTTGGTATAGCAGGTACCCAGTGTGCAAGCCAAGTGATAAAGACAGGGAGTGGGATGGTTGGGGGCAGCATGAGATGTTTTTTTAGATCCATCTACCAAGAAAGAGGTTTCCAAGGAATACTATTGACACTTATTTTGATATGTTGAGGCTACACCTTTAAACTGTGAGTATATTGGATCAGATTTTTACATACACATTAGACAAGACACACAGCACAATGTTGTGTTCATTCTTTTTCTGTTCAAGAATCTTTGTGCTCCCCTTAAGTTTGAAGAAAATCTCTTTACAGCAAAGTTAACTCTTGCAGCTCTATCCCATAGAATTGAGTACTGGTGATCATTTTTTAAATTGTTCAGTTGATGTGCAACAGGAATTTGACAAATGCAATGTAAATTAAATCTAAACTGGCATCTCCACAAAAGTTATGCTGTTTAAGTTAAGAGCCCAAAATGTATATTGGTTAATTGCTATTCTGCACTGCTTACTATTGTTTTCATATAATATAGTTATTAGTTTGTGTGATACAGCCTAATGTGTTTGCTGACCTTTTTATTTTTCCGCATGAGCATTTTATGAATATTGTGATTGAGTTAAATGATGAACAATGAACGCTGTGCTGGGGAAATTAAAAGAATTCTCCAAAACATGAATGAAATACACATCTATAAAAGCAGTGTAAGAAGAATGAGGAGACAGCTTGGATGGAGTTTCAGTCCTATCAGTACTGAAGATTTATACACAACATTTGAGTGTATCTGCACTTCTCCCTCCATTCTATGATCGCTGGGTTGTGAGACCTTTTACAGGGCCTCCTTATTTTGCCAGGGTCCTTGCCTATTACCTCTAGCCACACCATGTGCCTGCACATATACTGTGGGCATTGTTGCCGCTGTGACAATCAATGCATTTTTAGGCAAAGTTTTTTTTTTTCCCCAGAACATAATAACATAAAAAGGACAAAGAAAAGGGGAAGGGTAATGGGTACAGAAAGTAAAAAGGTTAAGTGGGATAGGATAGTAGGGTAACAGCCATCATGGTCTCCACGCAGGGAGCGTACAATCAAATATACTCATTGATACACCCTTAGTCATAGCTAAATCTACTTAGCAGTTAGTAATCTCTACTAGGCTTATTTCGTAGTTCAGATTGGATTCTTCCAAATATATGTCTCTCAGGGGTCCAAGTTGTCAAAAAATGATTGTATCTGTCGTGGATTAGACAAGTGAGTCTCTCCATTGACATTATATAATTTATCTTGTGCAGTACCGCGGTAAAAGGAGGGGAGTCATTCTGTTTCCAGTTTTTTGCAATTAATGCTTTAGCTTCTGATAGGATCTGTGTTATAAATAGTCTAATTTCCTCTCCCGCCCCTCGGTAGTTTTTAGTAAGAGCACGGTTTCCATATTCCAAGATAAACCAAACCTGTTACCCCTTTTATTAATCATCTGATTCTGCCCCAGAAAAGGAATATTTAAGGGCAGGACCACCAGATGTGGTTAAATGTGCCTAGTTGGCCACAGTTGCGCCAACACATAGGGGAGGTTAGTGGGAAGAAAGAGTGGAGTCGCACAGGTGTATAATATCACCTGTGCAAAACTTTCAAATTTGTTTCCCTAATCGCTGAACAACGAGAGGCTCTGGCTATCCTTTCGTAGATTTCTTCCCAGTCCTCGCCCTCTAGGGGTTTCCCCATGTCATTCTCCCATTCTGAGATGTTTTTACTTGTTTGACCTTCGTGCTATTTCAATAATATCTGATAAAATTGGGCAATCGTCCCTTTGTGGTATTGACCCCGTTGAAGCAGACTCTCAAAGTTGGTAAGTGGTCTGATCCAAGTATCTCTTGATTGTATAGAGGAGACATAATGGGTAAGCTGTATATATTGGAATATTTGCGTACTTGGGATACCGTATTCCTCTCTAATCTCCATAAATGATTTAACCCTACCGCCTTTCTGCATATCTCCTATTTTGGATATTCCTTTTTCGTCCCATTGCTTAAAAATATTCGAGTTGTGTGCTGGTGTAAATTCGGGATTAGATCTAATCAATGTCAAAGGTGAAGGAATGGACGAGATGTGTTTGTGTTTACAGTTTTTGTCTCAGATATTCAGAAAGTGTAGCAAGACTGGATGATCTCTGTAGCATGTTTGTCTGTTTGCTTTTTTTACCCACAAAAGAGACGCTAACTGCTCATACCTGGCTTTCGATCTCTCTATGTCCACCCACGATTTTATTCCTGGGACTGCGGACCAGTAAATTAGTGGGCTTAGCCTTGCGGCTTCATAATATTTGGCTAAATCTGGTTGGCCCAGACCTCCCCGGGTCAGAGGGAGGACCATCAGTTTCTTCTTTATTCTGGGTTTCCAGATAAATTTAATTATCTCTCTTTCCAAACCCTTAATTACATAAATTGGAACTGTTACTGGTAGTACTTGGAATAAATACAATATTCTGGGCAGTAAGTTCATTTTAACTGAGATAATTCTACCCGACCAGGATATCTGATATCTTGACCAGGTCTCTAAGTCTTTTTTCAGGCTTTTGATAAGGTTCAGGTAGTTTGCACTATAGGTATCATCAGTGGATGACAAATCACCAAAAAATCTACTCGCCAAAGAAAAAAATCTACTCGCCACCTAGTACCACACGTGTGCTGCTTGGGCCAATAGGAGCTCGCCACGATGTTAAATCCAATCGCCCGGGGCATGCAAATGTATAGGTTTGTCAAACACTGGGTATCATCATAAAGTCTTGTGATATACACTCCCAGATATCCCATTTTATCTGGCACCCATTTTATTGTTTTTTTTTAAAGCTTGTTTTCTATTTCCTTATAGGTATATGTAAGCCTATAGCCTCTGACTTGGTGTGGTTGACTTTGAAATTTGAAAATGTTTCAAATTCGTCTAATGTGTCAAATAAATTTTTTAGTGATACTTCTGGGTAAGTCAGAGAAAGTAGGGTATCGTCCGCAAATAAGGACACTTTGCATATATTGTTTCCTATAGGGACTCCCTCATCCCTTGGTTCTCTCTTATCCTGGAGCCTAGTACCTCTATACATAGGACAAACAACATAGGGGAGAGCGGGCATCCCTGTCTGGTTCCGTTAGAGACTTTAAATGGATCTTAGATGAAGCCTGAGGTGCGTAGTATAGCTATTGGGTTGGAATATAATGCGTTAATACCCATAATAACATTTTCATGTAGGCCTATCTCTCTAAACACTCGAAACATAAAAGGCCAGGCCACCCTGTCAAATGCTTTCTCAGCATCTAATCCCAGAACCAAAGTGGGGAGTTGGTTCGTATTACTATTAGGGATAATATTAATAACTTTTCATATATTATCGGAAGCTTGTCGTTCTGGGGTGTACCCCACTTGGTCTGGGTGGACCAGAGTGTTTAATACTCAATTCAATCTGTTTGCCAGAATTTTTGCGAATAATTTTATGTCTGTATTGATCAGAGAGATGGGCTATAGCTTGAGCACAACGCAGGGTCTTTCCCTTCCTTTGGTATTACTATAATTGAAGTTTTTAGGGAATCTTTCGGTGGTGCTTCACCTCTCAGAATCTTATTAAACCATCTAACCAGATATGGTTTCAGAATGTTTTCAAACTTTTTGAAATAGAGATCAGAGAACCCGTCTGGGCCCGGGGCCTTAGAGTTCTTAAGTGATTTAATGGCTGCTGAAACCTCCTCCGATATTATTGGGACTCCTAGTTGGCAAGATTCTGATTCATCCAATTTAGATAATTTTGTTTCTTTTATATATTCATCTAGTTTTGTTTCTAACTCCGCATTGTTTCGGTCGGGGTTTGTCAAATTCTATAAGTTGCTGTAGTATTGAACAAACTCTTTGTTGATTTCGGCAGGATTATATGTTAATTTGTCTTGGTTGGTTTTTATATTGTATATATTAAGGCTCGCCGTTTTATTTCGGAGTTTAGCTGCTAGGTGTCTGTCTGCTTTATTGCCTTTTTCGTAGAAGATCTGATTTGTCCACCTCATTGCTTTTTCAGTATCTTCTATCAATATATTTTTAAATTCTAATCTATCTTTATCAATTATTGCTCTAACTGCGTCTGTTGGGTTTTGTTGATAAGCCTTTTAATTTTCTCTAATACTATTATTTAGACTGTTTATCCTTTTATTTGTCTCCATTTTCCTATATAGAAGCAATGCTGATTATTTTACCCCTAAGAGTGGCTTTATGCGCGGCCCACAGTGTGCAGTCGCTTACTTGGTCGTTGTCATTTAGTGAAAAATAGTGCTGTATGGCGACCTCTATGGCTTTTTTAGTTTCTGGTATCCTGAGTACGAGATCATTCATACGCCAATGTATGCCAGCCGGTCTTTGGTATAGATCATTTAAAGTTAATAATACCGGGGCGTGTTCCGACCAAGTTATATTGTCTATTTCTGTTTTCACTATCTGGCCAGCTAGTTCTCTGGATATAAAAATATAGTCGATGCGTGTGTATTGTTTGTGTGGGGCCGAATAGAAAGTAAATCCTTTGGTTATAGGGTTCATTAGTCTCCAGGTGTCAACCAGTCCACCCGTTCTTATACAGTATTTAGCAGGTAATGGGAAATGAATCCCTGTGGGTGCTACAAATGTCTCTGCAGGGTTGTGCAATATAGCATGGGTGTCCAGGTACGAGTAAACTTAGCCATATGATAGGGTAATAGAGTGGTATGCAAGCACCACAGCAGGTGTGTGAAATGTACCCTCACTGAAGAGAGCACACCCCACACCCACTTATGGGACGGCACCCCTCAACCCATAGGCATGAGACATGATAATGACATATAATAATGGAACTGCAATCATAAAAATGAGTAACTCACAAGACTTTCCTGGACTGGTATAGCGTGCCTCCTTCCAATAGGATGAATCCAAGTAGAAAAGAAAGTGGTGGAGCACTGCTGAAAAAATGAAAGGGCTGGAGGCTGCTTGCAAATAAAAAATGCTTTAATTTATGGCATTAGTAGACCGGGCTACAAAAATGGGGTACCTCTGACGCTCCTACAGCGCGAAACACGTCAGAGGTACCCCATTTTTGTAGCCCGGTCTACTAATGCCATAAATTAAAGCATTTTTTATTTGCAAGCAGCCTCCAGCCCTTTCATTTTTTCAGCAGTGCTCCACCACTTTCTTTTATACAGTATTTAATTTAAGGGCAATTGAGCTCTTCAATCTCGAGCTATGTTCTTTGCTCGTGAGTCTTGCCTTGTCTTTGTTACAATCTATAACTGTGTTAAAATCACCTCCAATTATTAAATAGCCCTTCCTATTTTGGTTTATCACATCATAAATCTCATTAATATAGCTTTCCTGGTCGTTGTTAGGGGCATATAGGCATACTAATGTTAATTCTATTGTGCGCAGTTTATCTGATACGATCAACATTCTCCCAGCCTTATCTCTTTTTATTTTTTTCTATGTCAAAGGGAACACTGGTTCTGATCAGAATAGCTACTCCTGCTTTTTTGTTTGTTGCCAGGGAGTGATAGATTTGATGGAAGTTTCTATCTCTTAATCTAACCGTATCTTCTCTATTCAGATGTGTTTCTTGGATCATGCATGTCGCTTTGTTTAGCTTTGAGATCTCTGAACATTAATCTCCTTTTCATAGGAGAGTTCAATGCCTTGACATTTTGGGTAGTTACTTTTAATAATTTAGCCATATTCTTACTTAATATACTTTATAAAGATGTTTGCTAGCCCCGTCTCTTTGTTGTTGGGCGTATTCTGGAAATGTTTCATTTCTCTGGGGCATGTCTTTGCTTATTTTTTAGTTAGATCTATTTGGGTTTGTACGGGTGGATTCCAGTTAGGATGAGATAGGGGAAAAATTAGGCGAAAACAAGAATAACCTTGGGGAATTTTAACGTAGTGTGGGGTAGGGCCCTCTGGCATTTTGGGCCTTTGACTCTGCGTATGGAGTATTTGGGACATGCAGAGTCGAGAAAAAAAAGGGAAAGGTATGTGTGGGGTGCAATGCGGTACTTGCAGTCTGAAAGACTTGGGTGTATACAGTGGTCAGCTCAGCTTGGATACATAACGGTGTTCGTGTTTGCCGGGCAACCTTCCTTTCAGTTAGGTCTTACTGGAACTAAAACGCATATATAGAAAGAGAAAACACAAAAGTCAAACTTTTGTACCAAACATATAGTACAATATTAAACACAGTTATATTATTAACTAACTAAACAGAGCCTATGAAGGAATAATGTTAGCTTATTCCTTGTACTCTCAGTTATTTAACTATTCTATTCTCTTTTGTGTCCCTGGTTTTTCTCGTCCTTTTATTTAGTTCGGCATAAATGTTCTGAACTGGGGACTTCAATCAAAATATTCTTTTCCCTCATGTGCCCTCGTAGCTTCTCCAAGTCCAAATTATTAAAACTCATAGTTTGGGACTTGTAGAACTATGTTGGGTTTGCTGCTACTCTAGACCACCTTTCATGTCTCGGTTGCGGAGGTGCCTTCTCTGTATCGCTCCTTAATTCTGCTAGGACCTCTAGGACCAGTGCAGAAATACATTCCGGGCCCTCCTCTGGGTTCTTAAAGTAGCTTGTTTTCCCTTGTATGAAGCTTGGAGGCGAAAGGGGAAGTCCCATCTGTATCTAACATCTTTGCTTCTCAGATAACCCGTAATTTCTCTGAGTTCGCGTCTTTTGGCTAGTGTTGTTGCCACGAGATCCGAGAAGATTTGCAGTTCTGTGTCTTCGAAGGAAATCTTGTCTTGGCTTCTGACTTTGTTGAGTATTTCCTTTTTGGTAGAGAAATAATGGAACCTTGTGATTATATCTCTGGGCCCTCTATTTTCAAATTCTTTTGGCCTGTATAATCTGTGGGCTCTGTCCAGTTCCAACTTGGCGTTGGTAGTTTCTGGGAGTATACAGTAATCTGGAATAGCCTGTTTAGATAAGACTTGATTTCTTCGTTGGGGACTGACTCTGGAATGTTTCAAATTCTAAGATTATTCCATCTTGATCTATTCCTCGTCTCCTCCTGGGTGTCTTGGAGTCGGGTTATCTGTTCTTTCAGTTGGATTATATCTTCATCTGTCTCCACTTGTTTTTCGGTGACAACCTCCATGGCTACTTCCAGACCTATGTTCCGTTCTTCGACTTCCACAATTTTGGAGTGGAGGCTCTTCATTGCCCTCTGCAGCTCTTCATAGAACGTCTGTTTTATTTCTTTGAGCCAGGCCTCTAGGTCATTTCTAATATCTGGGTTTTGATCTGCATCTGAGCCTGAATCAGTTTCCTCTTGATCCTGGGCTTGTGCTTCTTTTTCCTTGCTCGTTAATTTAGGCGTCGCGTTCCTTCTCTTGAAAAATGTGGAGACTTCCGGCTTCTCTGCCTTCCTGGGGGGAGCCATATCGTCAGCTCAGAGCTGGGAGATAAAGAATTAGGTCAGTCCCAGAACGCTCTTTTCTATATTATTTGCTTGGTTGCATTAAATTACGAGATCCCGGTGTGGTTCTTGCCCTTTTTCTGGGCTCATGTTGATATCACAATTGCACCCCGTCACTTGGGCATTCTGTTATTACATAAGACTATTATTATAGTCTCTGGTTCTTTAAAGTTTTGTTGAGGGAGGGGGCGCACAGGTGCGTGGCTGTTCAACGTTGTTTTGCAGGCTTTAATATTCGGATAGTGCCCGCGGTATGTAGTAAGAGCAATTCATGGGCCCCAGATTGACCTTTTTGTATATACCTTATTTTGAGCAATATAAGAATTGCAGGGTCTCCGGTGGTCAGTTCTGGTGGCAACAACAAATTGGCTCTTATTGTAACTTATAGGCCCGGGGTTAAAGTTTTGTGGGACAGGACCTCAGTGTTTATTGGTAGTGTACAAGGCACTTTGCTGGCAGGTTGCAGGGTGTATTTATTGGGCCAGGGGGGATTTAGCTCTCTTTCTGGTGTTTGGGCAGCTAGATTCAGTAGGGGGAGAGGAGGGGGAGCTGGTTCCCCAGTGCGTGATGGTTGGCCCTTGCTCTGCTAGCAATTGTCTGCCAGGTGCATCTACTATTTCGCGGGCAGTCTCTCCTCCCCTCCTTACCTCCCTCCGGTGGCTATCAGCTGCTGGTTCTGCCCATGTGTCTTCGTCACCCCTCTGTCCTGAGCAGACATCTCTGGGGGTGGTCGGGATATTGTTGACGGCGTCTAGCTGATCGCGGTGTTGCGAATCTATGCTCGCTTGTCAGCCATCTTGGCTCCTTTATGCCTCGGTTGTCAGCGGCCTTGTCGACGCTATCCGGATGGCTGTTCTGCGCGTGGGTATGTCTCCCCTCCCCCGAGACCGTCCATGGGTTCGGGTTCCTCCGTAGTTCCTGCCAGCCCGAAATCAGGTATTTTTAACGGGTCTGGGTGGTGTTTTCTGCTCCGTTGTTCAGGAGCTGAGCTAGCGTGCGTCCTCTCAGCTCGGTGCCTTAGCCATGCCCCGGCAAAGTTTGTTTTAATGTAAATGTAATGTATTTTATTTTGGGGTTCTTTTGAATTTTTACATTGTCCATTCATTACCATTGTGCCAATCCATGCCCATATTGTGGGCATGGTTTACCACTCTGACAATCAATGGGTTTATTGACAACTGTTTGTTTATATTTAAATGTAATGTATATTATTTTGTGGTTCTTTTAAATTTTTTAGGTTTCCCATTAATTGCCATTGTGGCAATCTATGCCCATATTGTGGGTATGGTTTACCACTGTAATAATCAATGGGTAGAGGGGGTGAGGGTAATTGCCCAGGGGAGGGTGGTTAGGCCTCCTGGGTGAGTAGCAAGAGGGGGAGGGTTAACGCCTTAATTACCATATCAGTTAATAACCGCTAAGGTGATTAATGGGTTACACGCCTATAGTTAGTTTTTTTATTTTACTGTCAGTGGCCACTGAAGATGAGGAGGAAGAGGATGGCATGGTTATGTACAACTTTTAATTACTATATGCTGGTTTGGTAATGTTTTATTTTTGAATGGGATAATACGCTATTATCCAGATCTGGATAATAGGAATTTTGCCCATTATGGTACTGTATGTATTATGGGGGGGGGGGTGGAGGGAGATTGTTGGGGTAGTGGGGGTGGGTAGTAGGGTGCCCATTCATTGCCATTGGAGTTATATTTGCTCCTATTGAGAGCATAGGTAACCACACTGACAATCAATGTGTGTATTGGTATTTGTATAGTATTGTAATGTTTATTGGGGGGAAATGAAGGGGTAGGTGCCCCAGGCTTGGTTGTTAAGCCTCTCTGGTGGGTAGTGGGAAGAGTTACCTCCTTCTTTACCTTAGTGGTTACTACCACTAAGTTAATGAAGGGGTTAACCCCCATCCCCCAACCTTCCCGGTAGGCCTATCCACCCACCCTGGGGCAACTACCCCCTTCACCCACCCCCTATGATATTAAAATAAAAGCTGCACGATTGAGTGTTCGAGGTGCACAGGGAGAGTGACTGATTCAGTCAACACTCACTGTTCATCTCTTACAGACTGATGTGGCCGGGTAGGATTCACACAGCAGGAGTCCCATTCAGAAGCTGGAAGCCCCGCTGTGTTAAAGCTGCAGTTCAAGCAATATCCTTCATGTTTTTTTTTTTTTTAAATAAATCAGTCCTGTACTATGAGAAAATACTTGTAGCATTAAAAATAAAAATGTTAAAGACATTTTTAATGTTTCTACTGTTATTGTTTCTATAGAAACCATTTCCAAAGTCATTGCCCCATCCCCTTCTGATTGGCTCGGGCTCTTGAGCCCTAGCAGTGCACCAATTGTATTGAGTAACTGCCCAGTCACATGACATTGCTGGATTACATTGCCCACAATGCTGTGCAAGAACTGAATTAAATAACCCTTAGCAAGCAATCCATTACAGGAGAACGGATCAATCTGCAACTTAGCCAATCACTTGTCAGTGTGCAGATTGTATTGATGCGCATATTGAAAAAAAAAAATTAAAACGGCAGCTTTAATGCTGATCAGCCATTACTCTCCTTACTGGCACTCCACAAGCACACAGGAGTAAAAAATAATGTATTTTTGTCTTTCCACTTTATAGTCGTAACATGCTAACGTTGCATGTTTCAGGGGAGCAGGGGAAACGTGCCATGATGTGCTTTAGACGGATAAATAATACATCATATGATTTAAAAGAGGGTACAAGATCAGCTGGATAATTCATGGTATAAAGGTGGTATATGGATTGGATAATGGTGAATACATAGAATTACTTACTGAAAGATAAAAAGCTGTGTGTGCTGTGCACACGCATAGTAAGTGAAACTTCTATGACTTTTGTCACAGAAATTGTATTTGTGTTGGTGATGTTTTAATTAAAAATCAAAATACAATTTCATTGACAAAACGCAAATAAATTTGACTTAGAATGCGTGCTCGGCACACATCCCCTGTATTAGCTATTTGCACTAAGTTTGAATTCCTTGTGTGTGCGTGTGACTGTGAGTGTGAGTGTGACTGTGAGTGTGCGTGTGACTGTGAGTGTGCATGTGACTGTGAGTGTGCATGTGACTGAGTATGCATGTGACTGAGTGTGCGTGTGACTGGGTGTGCATGTGACTGAGTGTGAGTGTGACTGTGAGTGTGACTATGAGTGTGCATGTGACTGTGAGTGTGTGTGTGAGTGAGTGTGCGGGTGCGTGTGACTGCGGTTGCATGTGACTGTGAGTGTGCGGGTGACTGTGCGTGTGACTGAAATGTGTTTTACAAATAGTCTCACCCTTTATATTCTGCATGAATACACCATGAGGTTTGTAAAATTAGTACCATTATTATAGTGTCCTTTGCTCAAATAACTGTGCTCTCTCCTGCACTCAAGCACAGCACCACTGAGGTTGTATTAGTACTGTGACCACTGCATTTTACAATCTGATATATTGCTGACTTTGTATAGATCAGATATTTCCAGTACACAGAAGAATATTATATTTCATTTGGGTTGACAGTTGAGATTTGTCATACAGATACCTTGCTATTTCCTTAACCCTGAGTATTAACTAGCACTGAGATTTCCAGTGTTTAGTGTGTCTCAGCTTTTTAGTGTGTTCTGTTTTGACAGTCTTTAATTGTTCTGCTGAAGGCTCTTGCAAGTCTGGATGGTTCCTTCAGTGCATATTAGCAGAGAGCACAGGACACCAGGAGTTGCATGCAGCTATATCTCACCATCAGAAGCAGCATCGGCAGCATTTGAAACTGACTGTACCTTATTCATACACAAACACAGGCACTGAACGGCTCGCTGCAAGGACAGTGAATCCACTTCTGCCATGTCCTGCTAGTCGCTGCACACACACAGAATCACTAGGACTGTGATGTTTTCAATGTGATGTCCCTCTCCCCAGCCTATTCTTCCTTTGGTGTCCTTTAATGTGGACATCGTTGCCAGGTCCGATCTCATCACTCCCACTTCATCGGTCATCGGTCCTCCCTCCTCCCCCCTCCTCCCTCCTCCCCCCTTCCCATACCGCCTCTCTTCCTGTCCATCGGCATGTCAGCGGGGAGCGGGCGGGGAACGGCGCCGCTGCAAGCCGCTTCTGCGCATGTGTGGCTTTCCTCTGCGTCCCCATGACTACTACGCATGCGCGGCATAGTAGCGGACATGTTGGGGGAACGGCGCCGCTGCCAGCCGCTTCTGTGCATGTGCAGAAGTCCGTAAGCGTCGCCATTAGTAGTGCGCATGCGCGGCATGGCAGCGGACGTGTGGGGGGAATGGCAGCCGCTAGGAGCGGCGCCGTCGGCTATCGCCACCACCGGCGCATATGTAATCGGCCGTGTGGGGGGAGCAGCGCCTGTTAGGAGCGGCGCCGGCAGCTATCGCCGCCGCCGCATGTGACAGCATACATGTGGGAGGAGCGGGGGGGGGGGGGGAAGCCGTGACGTCACGTCACTTCCGTTTCACATTTCGCCCCCAACTCTCCAGTTTTACCCCATCAGAATAGGTGCCACTAAAGAAGTTTCACTTCAAAAACATGCCCGTAGCAGATTTCAGGACCAACCATAAGGATGCATCTGTATGCAACAAAATAATGTAATTTAATCATTAGGTAACACAATCTTTTATTTTATTTTTAAAGGAGAAATAACAGCCATGAATGGTTACAAATCTGAAACTTACATTATAAGCAGTATATTTTAAAGAAATTAAAACATGGGGGGGGGGGGGGTTTAAGGACAAAAATATGTTTTCCAAAGTAGACTAATATTGATGGCATTCAAAGATTGTATGTATACCTTTGCCCAGCAAACACGTGTTTATTTTCCCTATTATATAGGGAAATCTCGCTTATCATCATTTTCAGCCTGTCATCACAATTTATATTTTTAGTTTAAGTGCATCATAAAATGCCAAAAGTTCTGTGATTTTTATTTTACTGCAACTAACCACCAGAGACCAGGCTATTTCCTAAAGATATGCATGGAAAATGCCCACAAAAATAATAGAAAACAAGCAATGGACAGAATAAAACTACAAAATACTAAAATAAAACAACATTGATAAAGCTGTGGAAAAAAACTGAGTCAAAAGCATCAAAAAGAGAGCACAGGGTTTATTCATTAAAATATCATAGTGTTGATCAGGCACTACTGCACTAAAACTCCAATTGATTTGAATAGTGCCAAATCAGCATTATTACACTTTAATGAATAAACACCAACGTTTTACATAATTTTTCATTTAAAAGGAGGAAAAACAAATGAACTCTGGGTCCAGTAACATTCAAAAACCCTACCACTAACAAGTACAATAACAATTGGTGAAACTCTGAAAATTAGAAAAACTCTGATCACAACCAACCAATCATGAAGAAGAGAGACACCATACACATTTTGAAGGAGACATTCACATGTCAGCTACAGTAGTACTTTGGATTCACAACTATTTCCGAGTGAGATTATCTAATTTTGTATCTGAAACGTGTATCCTTTTTGTGAAAGTCTACAATAAAATAATTGCCTCATCCCAATGTAAAGTCCATGGAAATTTTTCAAATCTCCTGCATTTTCATCCTAAAAATAAGCTTAATGTTTACCATATAGGAGATAACTCAAGGTCATGAGGAATACATATACAAATATTTAATATCCAACTATTATTTGTACTGTATATGTGTAACTTTATTTTAAAAAAACTACTAAGGAAGACAGAACAATACAGAATACTGACTCAGCAGTCACCCTTGCAGCAGGAGAGGAGAAGTGCTTGTGATTATGCTCGATGTCTTATACCCTGTGGTCTGATTTCACACTAGTTATATTCTCTCTACTTTTTCTTTGTCATACTCTTAGATTGATTACTTAGAGGTGCTTTGTGTGCTTAATCTGCTAGGGTTGCTGTTTCATTGTGTTGGGGTTTTGGGGAAGGGAAGTACCTCTATGTCCCCTTTTGGGGTCCTGAGGGAACGGGCCTGAGGAAGGGGTTTATCCCTGAAACGTTGCCCCCCTTCTTATCCCCATTTTTTGCCTCCCCCCCTGTTTCTCCCTCCACCCCACCCCCACCTCCCATTGTGTGATATTCTGTTTCTTGCATACTATTTTTTTTGCAGTATGTATCTTAGACGCTTTTGTGTTGGTCACATCGCTCCGTGGATTTGACTTGTGTTGACATTAAATATCTTTTTTTGATTTGGCAATTACCTACTCTTGAGATTTATTCTACTAGTCAGTGAGTGCTGGAACTATTATTACTGTTTTGTAATATACAATACTTAAACACTGATATAGTTCTATTATTACTACTGAAGTTAAAAATATATATAAATTTGTTAGAGTGATGAATGTATATATATATATATATATATATATATATATATATATTATATATATATATATATATATATATATATATATATATATATATATCTTTATTTATGTATAGCGCCCACAGTGTACTCATCACTTTATAAAGAGACAATACAATAAGGGAATTATACCACAATAAGTGCCACAAAGTCAGACCATAGGAAAAGAAATCCCTGCCCACACAGAGCTTACAATCTTAGAGCGATGAGTTACAGTACCATAGTATAAGGACCATAATTAACTTTGAGGGTATAGCTAAAACAGCATCTCAATAATCCCTAACTGATAACTTGTGTCAGCAATTTACAAATGGGGTTTCTGAATCCAGATAAAGCACCACAGGTTTACACTTGCTTGAATATCAAACCTGGGGACTATAGTCAATATGAATGGATTCATAAACGTCTAATGAGAATTACCTTTTACTTTTCAGCCATGAAATGTAATATTCAAAGTTAATCTATGTAGCTCGCCTGCAAAGAAAAAGGTCTTGGTCATTTACAGCACCAGCTGAAATTTTCTTTCCCAATGGCTTTCCAATCATTATTTGGATCAGTCAGGAGAAATGACAAATGCTTACACCTGTTGCTGCTAATTTGCGCAGACATCTGAAAAATATCAGAAAACTCACACAAACTTTATTTTTAAAATTATTATATAATATTGGGTCACACGTGATCATTTCACAGTCTAGCTTCAACTATTCCATGTTTCTATACATTATGAAGCCACTGTATGTAATTGTAATTATTCCAAACAATTAAACATGATGGATACAGATAGAATATTTACTGGCTCATTTGCTTTTTGGTTAACCCCCTTTCCCCCATGATAATTTTTCAGCTGTGAATGTGTCACAGCTGTACAAATTGAGTTTTAGCAATTGTTGCAAAACTCGGCAGAAATGATAGTAAGCGCTAATGTGTATTCAAAATCTTCCAAATCTAAATGCAATGTGACCTGTCCCTTATTTACGTTCATTTTGTACAATATGATATGTAATGGTATTTAAATGGAATCCACCACTTGATCCCCTAAAAACTTCAGATGACAAAGTATTTTAAAATATGAAATATTTTTTATTAAATTGCAGTTAATGACTTTATCAAAAATACATAATACAATTTTTTTCGCTCTTCTTTCAAATGTACAATCTTCTTTAATCAGCATCTTCTTTGGGTTGGCTGGCTCTTGGATATTTCACCTATAAAGAGAGAATGTTGTATATTAATAATGGAGAAGAAATATAGAAGTGTAGTGTGCAAATTACACCTGTGTTACAGTATGTGTGTTTCTATTGGTGTAATTGAATTTATGCACACATGTGTTTCTATGGGACCTGGTTGAAACACACATGCGTCTCATTGAATTTCAGGGTATTGTCAAGAAAGAAAAAATAGATGCATGAATTACATAACATTATATGATAGTATTGCTCATTAAAAACCAAATGACATTATTCGATTGGCTCATTTGATTTTCATATTTAACCGTGCTTAATCTATGTCTTCCTGTCACTGCATTACTGGCAACATTTTAGTTGTTTTGTGCTGAATAATAGTTCTTTATATTATTTTTATTTAAAATGTTTAAAACCATAAAGATTTTAGAAATGGATTGAAAACCAAAAACCACTCATAACAAAACTGTGGCTTTAATTATTAATAGGTAAGAATAACATTAACATACTGATGAAGGCCCATTATTCTAAACTCACAGGCAATTTTACTAATGAAGGTTTTCATTCATTAGTTTAAATCGCATGATACAAACTAATGGAGCTGATTGTTAACAAATCACATAATTTGGGAACTTTTCACACTATTGCATTAAGATAAAAATAACAGATGCTACATCTGTACCTCTAGACATGAGCAGTAAAATGTGTTGCTAGTACTGAACCATATGTTTCCACATTAAACACACACATGCAAAAGTACAAGTTTAATTTTGTTTAACTTTTTTTCTAGCAAAATACATAATGGGGGTATAACGGGATGAATTTAAAGCTGTGTTATAGACGTACACAGTGGCTTTTACATCAGCAACTGTTAAAAGCAGCCTTTATTGCAGCACAAATATGTTTACAGAACTAAAAAAACTGCAAATAAAATAATAGGACTACCTTGCATGTACCCCTCTAAAGCCCAGATCTACAAAAGGTTGTTAAGCTTGTGCACGCCTTTACTCCTATTCACATTACAGGCGGCTCCGCATGGGACTACATGTTCCAGCAGCCCCAGGGGCTGCTTACCACGTGTGAGACAACAGCTGATAGGGTTCCCAGATTCACGGCAGGGAACATATACATTTTGGTGTGAATGAGGGACCATGCCAGTTGGGAGCAGGACGGCAAGGAGTGTGGTAGTGTCCAGGGAGCAGTGTTCCTCTGGACTAGGCCAGATCTCCCCATAGGTCCCAGTTAGGCCCCAACTCCTATAGCTTGCTGGGCTGTAGGGAAGCCCCCCAGATAGGGACGCTTCCCCAATAGCTGTATAGTGTTAGTACACTGGTGACAGATGCCACACGGTGTGCGCGGCCTGCGGTCTGGGACCAGACCACCGGCACATCATAAGCGGCATTAATGGACACCCTCCAGCTGAAGCTCACTCAAGAGGCGGACGCATCAATCAGAGAGAGAGGATCTGGTAGACCGCATCGTGGGATCATGTTGCAGTTCGGCGGATCCACAATTTCCAAGTTGGCCT
Organism: Ascaphus truei; assembly: GCF_040206685.1. Classification (NCBI taxonomy): domain Eukaryota; kingdom Metazoa; phylum Chordata; class Amphibia; order Anura; family Ascaphidae; genus Ascaphus; species Ascaphus truei. The sequence goes on from NC_134492.1 coordinate 47,660,962, forward strand.
GGTCTTTTCTAAGACCAGGAAGGTACCCATGTGTTCCAATGGCCATACACAGGGGGTAGCGCTACTCCACACTCTCTTTGGGTGGGCCTGGTTCTGTTGACACCAGGGTGGTTAGGTGCCCAGGGCACCCTCAGTTTTTTGGAGGTTCCACCAGGGTGGTGTACAATGTGTGGGTACTGTATTGTGGGGCCTTGTATTGTTAGTGTTGTTAGGTATGTGTCAGTAAGGATAAGTTAGTTATACCAGTGTGTGTATACTTATTCACTGATTGTATTGGTTCCTGTTAGGGGTTATCATGCAGCGCTAGAAACCCTCCCAGGTGGAGGCGGTGTATCTAGAGAGAACGTGATCACCCCAGGCTTCCAGTGGCAGAGGCTTAGGCCTCCTGTGCGCTAAACAGGTACTCAGCACACGTAGTTACTTTAGTCACGGGGAAAGGAGCTACAGCAGTGCTTCCAACAGTCCAGCACCACACTCATTAACCCTCTCACTACCAAAAGGGGTTTATTCTAGAAACTTGCTTTTTTTTTAAACTTTGGACAAAACGGCTTAATCTGCCACATTGGAGTTTATAGAATGTATTTCTTCTGTATGTCTTGTCAATGAATAATTTCATGATTTGTAGCAAAACAATTGCAAAGTTATGAATACAATTGTAAGGTTTAGCAATACGTTTTACATGAAATTCACAAAGCCAAAATGTAATTGTCATTTTTACAGCACATGTGCACATTTTTGGATTCCTAGAATTAATGCATTTTGTTTACCCCCAGCTCCTAAGTACTTCTCAGGTTAATTCTTTCGAGATAACAGTCTCTATTTTCACGGCAACACTTACCTAGAGAAGTTACATAAAGACACAGAAACATAGCATTTGATAGCAGAAAATAACCACTAAATTCTATCTGTTGCCAAACCTCAGATTTTATACTGTATACAGTGGCGAGAAAAAGTTTGCAAACCCCTTAGGATTTTTACATATGTAGCCCCGAGGTAAATTTTCTCTTTCTGGCCCCCCTCCGCGAGTGCCGTGGGGTAGCGGGTGCCGCCGGAGGCCTTGACGGACCCGCCGGCACTTCGCGAGGGTGGGGGCCAGTGCAGGGAGCGGTGCAGGCTGGTTGCCGGGGACGCGATCGGGCCGTCGCTAGGGCCGCGATCGCGTTGCCACCGGCTCGGCGGCTTGAGGAGAGTGCGCCGCCATTGCGCGTAGGTTCGCGCATGCGCAGGAGGTGGCCAGCGCGCGATAGGACTCCAGGGCTAGGGAGAGATCGCGCGAGAGTAGGGAAGAGGACAGTAAGGTTGCGGCGGCCATTAGGGGTTCGCGCATGCGCAGGGCAAGCGCGCACGCGGCCCCAATGCTTAGACAGCCCCCTGGGAACTACAATTCCCAGGAGGCTTAGGGAGACAGGCGTCAGGTGCCTGAGTATGGCCAATAGGGCTGGAGGAAGCTCAGCCCGGGAATATAGATACATTTCCCGGGCTTTGCAACAGTCAGTCAGGAAGAAGCAGAGGAAGGAGTAGGAAGGGTGCAGGGAGCGCGTGGCTCCTGCATCAGGTAAGGGTCCTCCCTAGATTCCCAGGCAGGCCCCAATTCCCGGGTAAAGGGCAGGGGGTAACTGAAGAGGGACGCCTTAACTAGGGAGGTGACCCTTGAGTGTGGAAGGTGCTGGTTTGGCAGTGTCGCAGCGGAGAGAGCTGTGGGCACTGTCAAAGAGGCACAGTGTGCTAGCAGTGTGGTTGCTGTGGGATCCAGGGGCTGTGTATGATTGCAGCTGCCTGTGAGTAGTGTCGCTGTATGTGCTGGGCACAGTGCGTGCAGTGTGTGTGAAGTGTGGATCCCTGCAGGCTGACAGTGTGAGCGGTGTGTCAGCTGCAGGTGCTTTGGGAATAGCTAGTTAATAGCTAGTAGCAGTTACAGTTAGGACTGGGTAGCTGCGGAAAGGGGGGCAGGTTATGTCCACAGGCCCTAGGAGTTTTCCTCCAAGCCATCCCAGGTTGCGGTTCCTCAGGGACAGGCCCTAGGTTAGGGTTGCTGTCACTCTAGAAGTAGTTAGGCAGAAAGCTGATAGCGACGGTTGCTGTCCCCATGCGGTTGGTGTTGCCGTGATCGGTTGCAGTTCCCGTGGAGCGGTGGGACCCTCGTTGGGGTCCACCGGCAGAGTACCTGGAAAGGATCAGACGGACGTCTGACCCTTTTAGAAGAGAGTTGCGGTCCCGAGCATCGGAGTGCTCGGAAGGTATCTTCAATATTATAAAGTGCACCAACTGGGCCCTAGCTTAACATAGTGACTGCGCAGTCACCCACGACCTTTCGCAGGATTGCGGGACATTGGGTGTGGGGTGATCACAGGACACTGGGTGGGGAATACCAGACATTGGGCTGAGGTGATGCGGATAGAGCATCCGGTTATGTTATGATGTTATGTACTGTGTTATGTGTTATTAAGTAAAGTGTTAGCTATTGTTTTATATCTACGTGTGTTATGGTATTTCTTATTCAGGGCTATCTTTCCTAACGGGGGATCCTGGGTAAGTGGAGGCGCTGCACCCGGTAATGGTAAGGGTTTCCCCAGGCTCCCAGCTAGCGGAGGCTCAGATCTCCTGGAGCCGCAGGTGTGTTTCAGTACCAGTAACCCTTTAGGAGCAGGTGTGTTGCAGGGAAAGGGACCGGTTAGACCACGAGGGGCCAATGTGAGATTGGGTGGGTCGGCCGGTTCACAAAAAGGGTTAGATTTGGAGGCGCTGCTGAGAGATCAGACCTGGGGTGCCCTGTACATGTTTTTCTAAATTTGTGTCCTATTTTTGTTCCGCCATGGGGAAGCCCTCAAGGCGGAGGAAGCCACGTGCTAAGTTCCCGGCCGCGTGGGAAAATGTTGCCAACAGTCATCCAGGACTGGCGGGAAAACCCGAGCCCCGCCCCCACACTGTGAGTGACTTAGTACAGAGCTCGCAACACTCCCTGGAAGAGAGTACTGGATACAGAGAAAATTGCTCGCCGTCGTATGGATCCTGGCAGACCAAGGCTGGGAGCGTATCCTTTTTGTTGTGTCCATGTACAATACAAACATTGAGTCTCTGGGGTAGTATGGACCTTAATGTTTTGGCGTGCATGGTAAAAATGCGGTTGGAAGACGCGAACGAGGAGGGGTACCTAGACTGTTTTTATAACCAAGGTGACTGCTCGTCTTGTAATTTGGCTTGGGGGCGTATATGTGGCTACTGCAGGGTACCGACCCTGCAACCCAAACTGCCGCAGCCTACAGAACGGCCAGTGGGAGGGGACACTGTTGTAGAAATGGAGTGTCCTTCCCCTGAGAAGGAAATAGACTGCCAGGGGTTACACCCCAATGTGTATATGCCCTGGCGAGCGCCAGGAATAGATGAAGTTGTGCTAGCGTGTCCCTGCCTGCAAAAAGCCCGTGCCTCGGGAGCAGTCCTGTCGCAGTTACCGCTCGACTTCAAGGACATCGAGTTGGATGGAGAACTGGGTATCCAGTGTTTTATGCCAAATTGTGACTGTCCTAGGGAGGCACTGGAGTGGGGGCCTCAATGTGAGTGTTGCGGGGCCTGGTTCCTACAGCCTATCCTGCCCCAGGCGGCGGAACCAGCCGATGAAGAAGAGGAGAAGCCGGACCTCTCTCCTGAAGTAAGTGATGCGTGTCCCCAGTCTGTTCTACTTCCAGAGGCCGCCGGGGACCCGTGTGTCCAGACCACTGTTGCAGACCCTCTCAAAGGGGACGTGCAAGGGGAAGAGCAGGAACTTCTGATGGCGGAACCTGCGGAGGAAGAGGCGCCTGATGGTGCTACCGAGGTGGGTGAAGCCGCTACTGATTTGTCCACTTTAGCCATGGAGGTGGTGGAGGGCCCGTGTGCCCAAATGAACTTTCCAGATGCTGAGCCAGAGCCGCTGAAGGCGGAGCTCCAGATGTCGGAACCCCAGATGTCGGTTCCAGACCCGGTTCCCGAGCAGGAACCACCGAGACCAGAACCACAGATTCCGGAAGGCCAGGGTAAGGTGCTTGTACCCCCGCCCATGTGTGATGATTCTAGCGACCCACCGAGCGTGGTGATGCGCCTGCCGGCGGACCACTCCAGTGAGGTCACCGAGGCAACCGCCTCAACTGATGCAGACCATGATGTGGGCCCGTGTGCCCTGCAACGGCCAGTCCGGCCTACCACCGAGGTACCAGCGGTCCCAGGCGTGGGATCAGTACCTGCCAATACCGACCGGGGTAAGTTGACTGCCCCAGGGGTGTCGGGTGTGAGCTCCCCGGTGATCGTGGAGCCTGGTGACTCCAACGGTAGGGTCACCCGGGCGATGGGCTCACCCCGTCATCGCGTCCTGGTGGAGGTGTCTCCCCCAGAAGATCTCTGCGGATTATGGAACGAATCCGACCTCATGAAGGTATCCGGTGTAGCGGACTGGAGCGACACATACTCCTGCACGAGGAGTCTCCAAGCTTGGCCTTCTCAAGGCCCGGGCCTACCCGAAGATGTGGTGCCGTCCGCGGACGAAGTCACCGTTAAAGGGATGGTTGGAGCGGACAAAGACTCTGTTGAGACCGCTCTGGTAGTTGTGGCCTCTCCCAGGTGCGCAATGGAGCGCTGTGTTCGCCATGTGGTGGATCGAGGAAAGAGACTGAGCCTCCCTGTCTCCCGTGAGACGAGACCGGAGGATCCGGAAAGGGTCAATACCCAGGATCCCGTACATTTTTTTTTGCGAGAGGGAGAAGGTGGGTTGGTGCAAGGGACAGGTCTTGAGCTCCAAAATACTCACAGGAGTCAAGGTGGGATACCCTCACCCAGTCTGTTAGGGGCACTCCAATCTGAGACTCAGCTGGCCTCGGGTATCCATATGAGTATTGATGACAAAATGCATGCCACATGTGAGATGATTTATGCCATGTATTTTCCATTATATAATCCTCTGTTGCATGGTTGCTACCCAAGCGAGGGCGTTGGGATTCTGCGAAGGGGAGAATGTAGCCCTGAGGTAAATTTTCTCTTTCTGGACCCCTCCGCGAGTGCCGTGGGGTAGCGGGTGCCGCCGGAGGCCTTGACGGACCCGCCGGCACTTCGCGAGGGTGGGGGCCAGTGCAGGGAGCGGTGCAGGCTGGTTGCCGGGGACGCGATCGGGCCGTCGCTAGGGCCGCGATCGCGTTGCCACCGGCTCGGCGGCTTGAGGAGAGTGCGCCGCCATTGCGCGTAGGTTCGCGCATGCGCAGGAGGTGGCCAGCGCGCGATAGGACTCCAGGGCTAGGGAGAGATCGCGCGAGAGTAGGGAAGAGGACAGTAAGGTTGCGGCGGCCATTAGGGGTTCGCACATGCGCAGGGCAAGCGCGCACGCGGCCCCAATGCTTAGACAGCCCCCTGGGAACTACAATTCCCAGGAGGCTTAGGGAGACAGGCGTCAGGTGCCTGAGTATGGCCAATAGGGCTGGAGGAAGCTCAGCCCGGGAATATAGATACATTTCCCGGGCTTTGCAACAGTCAGTCAGGAAGAAGCAGAGGAAGGAGTAGGAAGGGTGCAGGGAGCGCGTGGCTCCTGCATCAGGTAAGGGTCCTCCCTAGATTCCCAGGCAGGCCCCAATTCCCGGGTAAAGGGCAGGGGGTAACTGAAGAGGGACGCCTTAACTAGGGAGGTGACCCTTGAGTGTGGAAGGTGCTGGTTTGGCAGTGTCGCAGCGGAGAGAGCTGTGGGCACTGTCAAAGAGGCACAGTGTGCTAGCAGTGTGGTTGCTGCGGGATCCATGGGCTGTGTGTGATTGCAGCTGCCTGTGAGTAGTGTCGCTGTATGTGCTGGGCACAGTGCGTGCAGTGTGTGTGAAGTGTGGATCCCTGCAGGCTGACAGTGTGAGCGGTGTGTCAGCTGCAGGTGCTTTGGGAATAGCTAGTTAATAGCTAGTAGCAGTTACAGTTAGGACTGGGTAGCTGGGGAAAGGGGGGCAGGTTATGTCCACAGGCCCTAGGAGTTTTCCCCCAAGCCATCCCAGGTTGCGGTTCCTCAGGGACAGGCCCTAGGTTAGGGTTGCTGTCACTCTAGAAGTAGTTAGGCAGAAAGCTGATAGCGACGGTTGCTGTCCCCATGCGGTTGGTGTTGCCGTGATCGGTTGCAGTTCCCGTGGAGCGGTGGGACCCTCGTTGGGGTCCACCGGCAGAGTACCTGGAAAGGATCAGACGGACGTCTGACCCTTTTAGAAGAGAGTTGCGGTCCCGAGCATCGGAGTGCTCGGAAGGTATCTTCAATATTATAAAGTGCACCAACTGGGCCCTAGCTTAACATAGTGACTGCGCAGTCACCCACGACCTTTCGCAGGATTGCGGGACATTGGGTGTGGGGTGATCACAGGACACTGGGTAGGGAATACCAGACATTGGGCTGAGGTGATGCGGATAGAGCATCCGGTTATGTTATGATGTTATGTACTGTGTTATGTGTTATTAAGTAAAGTGTTAGCTATTGTTTTATATCTACATGTGTTATGGTATTTCTTATTCAGGGCTATCTTTCCTAACGGGGGATCCTGGGTAAGTGGAGGCGCTGCACCCGGTAATGGTAAGGGTTTCCCCAGGCTCCCAGCTAGCGGAGGCCCAGATCTCCTTGAGCCGCAGGTGTGTTTCAGTACCAGTAACCCTTTAGGAGCAGGTGTGTTGCAGGGAAAGGGACCGGTTAGACCACGAGGGGCCAATGTGAGATTGGGTGGGTCGGCCGGTTCACAAAAAGGGTTACACATAACTCAAGTATTTCAAACCTAAAATGTTATTAGATCTTTATCGAAGTCCTAATAGTAGATAAAGATAACCTGATCAAACAAATTACACAAAAACGTGACACTTTTCAACATTTATTTATCCACAATTGAAACAACATTCAATATCCATCTATGAAAAAGTATGTGAACCTTTAGATTCATTACCTAGTGGTGCTCCCTTGAGCAGCAATGACTTCAACAGAGAGTTTCCTGTTACTGCTAAGCAGTCTCTCACATCGGTTTTGTGGATAATCTTGTGGATCATTTATGTGCTCTTTAACAGCAATGTTCTTTTAAGAGAGCAATGATTTCCTCCTGGCTATCCTTACATGACCACCATTCTTGTTCAGTCTTTTTCGGATCGTTGTCCAAGGAGAGTGTGGCCTGCAGATCCTTGAATTTTACTCTGGGGTTCTTGGTAACTTCCTGATGATTTGCCGGTTTGTTCTTTGAGAGAATTTGATAGGACAACTGCTCCTGGGTAGAGTGACTTTCTCCATTGTCTGTCTGACAGTAAATTGGCAGAGCCCCAAATCCTTAGAAATTATTTTGAAACCCTTTCTAGTCAGATGAGCATCAATAATTGCTTTTCTGAGGTCCTCAAAGATATCTTTTGATTGTGCCATGGCGTGTTTCCACACACCTATAATGTGAAGACAAAACTCACAAAGTTTCTGATCCATACATACTGTAGGGTGGGGCCTCCCAAACTCACACCTGAAGATCAACCTAATATTTTAAACACCTGATTCTAATTATCCCCTTTTATTTAGCTGATAAAAACAGGGTTTCGCTTACTTTTGCACATACCCTGACTCTTAATTACTCATTGTTTGTCTAATTCATATATCACTTTGTTTCAAAAGATATGGAATTGGTTCATATAAACCCTATTGGATATTTAAGAAAAGACTGGTTTTGATTAGAGAAGGTTATCATGGAAAACGATCGAATTTCCATAATTATCATTGGGGTTCACAAACTTTTTCTTGCCACTATCTTTCTGAAGCATTTTTAATCCTCTATTTTATTAGGCTCTGACACCTCTGTTTTTCAACAAATTCACCACCTTTGCCACGAAGAATGATTTCTTCACATTTCCCCTGTCTTAGTGATTATTAGATTAATTTTAATGTAATGTTAAAAAAAAAAGTTAAAAACCTGGTGTGTTAGTGGCTATCAATCAAACAAACTAAATCCAATTAAAAATTATAAAAAAAACTACAGTATATTTCGCCATTCCTTTTTTTGCATCTAACAATAGACCTCAAGTAGCCACCTTTACTATAGCTGTCATCATTGTCTGTCTTCTATAGTACTTCTCTTCAATATAACAAAAACAATATGCAATAAAGCTGCTTTACAGTGCTTGAGAAGAGTTAATTGAATGGGTCTAATTAAGTAGGGGCCTCTGTCTATGAATAGCTCAATTATTATTTTCTCATAAAGTACACTGTATATTAACAGCACATTGTTTTTTTTTACGGTTGTACACTATTATACATACTAAACAATCTTTCAAATACTTTTACCACATTTTAAGACATACTTTTTTTAACAACTCATTTTTCACAAATGTTCATTTAACATCACAAAATCAAAACACTGGTCATGTAAAAACACATGTGTGCTCCCCTCTGCACAGGACCAGTGTGCTAAGGGTTAACATTTGCTTGTACTTTGTGGAACATCAACCTCTCTTACTGGAATGTTAATGAGCGAAGAGGACACAAAGAACTTTGTATTCACAGCTGCATTTATTCTGCACCCTTCGGTGTACATCTGCGTCGCCCAAAAGGTGGCCAGTCGTTGGCGCAGCCAAAGGGTGTGAGCCGTTTGCTACCATTCGCTGATGTTTGGTGATGTTAAAGCGTCTCTATTTCAATCTGATACTCACTAGCCCTTTTATCCCCTGTACCTAAATTTCCAACTCTATCTGTCCATGACATGTCTCTGAATTGACTGTGTAACCTCTGTTCTTTTAATGTAACCATGTATTGTTATAACTCTGTGTCCAGGACATACTTGAAAATGACAGGTAACTCTCAATGTAATACTCCTTGGTTAAACATTTTTAGAAATAATTGCAAAAATTATACTGTAATAAAGAAATTTTGTTTTTAAAGAGTGTTCTTTCCTTGTCCTATATACTAATAAATAATTTATTTACCAACGTATTAATTTATTTATTATAAACATATTTAACACACACATACACACACATACACACACACACACACACACACACACAAACACAGTACCTCACTGTCGCTCATAGCATACACACAAAAAGTGTGCGGCTCGTGCACGCGCGTTCGCACAGGCGCACGGCCGCACACACTATATTACGGGCCTTAGAGAGGCGAAAATATCAAAAATAGATAACGTTTCATAAATAAACTTTTATCACGTCATTTAGGATGACTGAAAACAATGGAGGAATGATGGCTTCAATCATCAGATTAGATAAGAGTGGATTCTTTTATACAGGCATACCCCGCTTTAAGGACACTCACTATTCACATTACTGTACATTATTTTTGCATTTATTTTTGTTTTTTTGGCCTTACCTTTTGGGTTACCGATTGTTTTTTGAAAATCAGGGAGGACTTCAGTGCATGGGGTAAGTGGTTGTATATCATCACTTACTCAGTAATGTAAAGTTATTTCCCAGCCTTTATCTTAATATCATTTGTAAGTTGTGTACAGTATGTTTATGATAATGGGACATTTGCATCTCTTGTGCATATAATGTTTACTTACAGTATAGCAGTGCTAGTTAATGTTATGCTTTTAACAGAGTAACATTTGGTTGGTGTTACTTTATTCACTTTAGTGGATACAGCATTACTATCAATATAATGTTAAGTTAGGTCAAAGTTATGGTAAATAGTCAAATGGTGCTCAGGGAATCTGGACCAAGGGAAACTACTGTATAAATGTATATCTTTATATAGTGCTGACAGTGTATACAGCACTTTATAAAGAAAATACAGTACAAGGAATTATAATACAATAAGCGCAACAAAGTCAGACAATAGGAAAAGGAAATCCCTGCTCTGGAGAGCTTACAATCTATGTGGTATGAGAGACTTACAGAGACAGCAGGTGAGGAAATAAGTGCAGGAGATGGCAGTGCTGGCCACAATGTTTGGAAGGTGTGACTGTTGATGTGGTACAGTAGCCATGAGTCCAGACTATTGGGATGCTTCTTTTTAGAGGTGAGATTTAAGGCTGGTCGGTATTAAATTAGATGGGTTAACACCATTAGCAGGGAAAAAGGGGGCAGGGAGACATGGGCAAGAACAGGTGTGTATGTGACTGGGTCAGATTAGGAGAGATCCCCAACAGCAAGAAGGAGTAGAGATAGACTGAGGAAGTGAGAAGAGGATTTGTAGGGGTGCTTTTTATATAGGGGTGTAGAAGTTGTTGAGAAAAAGGTGTGTAAATAGTGGTGCAGTGGCACAATCAGAGGAGGAAAGGAGAGATAAAGAAATGTGGACAGAAGGAGGAGAGTGGGGATATTGGAGAGAAAAGAAAGGGTTACAAAGCACTTTTATCAAATTATAACAGAGGGTAAAAAAATAAAACACAATCGACTTACACTGGCACATTCTAAAAAAACGATCCCATTCTTAAAGACAATATTCCTGACATACCTAGTGTTATCTTTCAAAAAGCACAAAACCTGAAAAACATATTGGCATCAAGTGCTCTTATGAGTGTGAAAGAACCAGTGAGCAATTGGCAAACCCAAGTGAAAGGGTTCTATGGAAGTGCATCATGCAAAGCATGTCAGTTTCTGGCTAAAGATAGATTCAAGTTTAAATCTAAGATATCGGGAAATTCATTTGTAATAAATAATATTTGAGCTGCAAACCGATCATGTAATATATTTACTGGAGTGCTCTTGTGACCTCGATATATAGAGAAAACAACGAGACCAATTAAAACACGCATTCTGGAATGTATAGGGATTGATCAATTTAAAATCCTAATCCAAATCTATTTAGTTGTATTGTGTATTAGGGAATTAGGAATAAACCATAATCATCTTTTTTTTTTTTTACTCAAAATGTTTTTGATTTTATCAGCAGGGTACAGAAAAAAAGGGGGATGGAGGGGGGTGATAGAGAAATAAAAAGGGGAGAGGGGGTCAGTCTGCATGTGTCACATCACATACACGATACATGAATATTATTTACACTTTCACATCCTAATGAAAGTTTTTGGAGTCCTTTCTCCCATCAATTCGAAAATGTAAATTTACCTAATGTGGTGGAACTCCCTTCGGAGACCCGGAGAACAGAAAGACTTGGGCTTCCCTGGCTCTATCCTTCTGTCCCAGGCCGTGGTCAGCTGGCCTCGTCCCCATTCTGTCATATTCTCTAGTCTGCTGTTACCATGCTTGGCCACCGGGACTGCTGCCATTCTCAACGTCTTGTTCTAGCCTGCAGTACCTATACTTGTCCACCGGGATTGCTGCCTGCCTCTGATCTCTGCTTGTGACCCCTACTTCGCTCCCTGCTGTTCCTGCCACTGGGATCCACTTCAGCCGAAGTCCAATCCTTGACAGAATAAACAGGCCCTACCATGGATTCCGCTGGAACAGACCCGGCTCAGGCTCAGACACTCCATGACTTACAACATATCATGGTTGGTTACCAGGAACAACAAAGACACCTGTTTAATCGTCTTGGCCGCATGGAAGAACAAGCCACCACCGCGTAAGCTGAGAATCGTGAACTACGTTTAGCCTTAATCACCTTGTCTGGTCAAAACACTGTGCCTGTGCAAACCGCACCCCGTATATCCCTTCCGGAAATTTTTTGGGGGAAAAAACAATCTTTCCGGAATTTCCTTAATCAATGCAGACTTGTGTTCAAGCTTCAGCCCATCATTTATCATACCGAAGAAGCCCAGGTTGGACTGATCATAACCCTGCTCAAGGATGAGGCCCTTACTTGGTTCTCCCCTATGTTAGAACAAGATAGCCCACTACTAAGGGACCTGGAGGAGTTCATCGAAGCCATGAGTCTTATTTTTGATGACCCAAATCGTAGTGCAACCGCTGAGACAACTCTGAACAATCTTCGTCAAGGAAGACGCTCGGCAGCTGAATACGACGCTGAATTCCGCAGATGGGTTAACGATACTGATTGGAATGAGGCCGCGCAGAAATATCATTTTCGGCAGGGTCTCTCGGAGCAAGTTAAAGACGAGCTAGCCCGGGTGGAGCCCCCAGAGAGATTTCAGTACTTTGTCCGTTTATGCATCCAAATTGATCACAGGCTTTCAGAAAGACGATTGGAGAGACAGGGGTTCATGCCAAGCAACCCCGGGTTTAGAGATGTCAGTACCCCAAGACGTTCCAGGGAGACTGAGGAGGAGCCGATGCAAGTAAATACACTGCGGGGACACATCTCAACCGGGGAAAGGAATAGACGCCGAACAGAAGATCTCTGTTTATATTGCGGAAATGATGGGCACTATCTCGCTGATTGCCCAAACAAGTCCAGGCGGTCTTCTTTCCAGAGTCCTAGGAGAAATCAGCTGCATGCTATTTCAAAGACTGTTTTCTCTGCTTCTCAAGGGAAAGATAACTCTCCTTCGCTACACCCTCACCTCCTGGTTCCTATTATAATCGAGGAAGGAACACATCGTTTTTCAACCACAGTAATGGTCGACTCAGGGGCGGCAGGGAATTTTATGGACATAGAATTCGCCAAGAACAATTCGGTATCATTTGTAGCCAAGGAATCGCCAGAAAGGATGGAAGTCGTTGACGGTTCTCCCTTGAGCTCTGGACCTGTTACCCATGAAACCAGTAACTTAACACTAATCATGGAGCCCAATCACCAGGAGAAGATTTCATTTGGTCTCATTCCATCACCTTTGTTTCCAGTGATTCTGGGAATTCCATGGCTCATGATCCATAACCCACTAATTGACTGGAAGACAAAGACCCTCACGTTTCCCTCGGAGCACTGTCAGCTAGCCTGTCTACCTAAAATTCCTATACCGAAGTGTGTAGGAATCCATAAGATTTCCTCGTCTCAAGAAAATCTTCTGCCGGCTCCTTACTCTGAGTTTTTAGATGTGTGTGACAAGAAGAACGCAGATACGCTTCCCCCACATCGCTCTTATGACTGTCCCATTGAATTATTACTGGGTGCTGCCATTCCGTTTGGAAGAATCTATTCCCTCTCAGAACCGGAATTGAAGGTCCTCAATGACTACCTACAGGAGAACCTATCAAAGGGTTTTATCCGACCCTCTACTTCTCCAGCAGGCGCTGCGCTCTTCTTCGTGGGAAAGAAAGACGGTTCTCTACGCCTCTGCATTGACTATCGGGAACTAAATAAGATTACGGTGAAGAACAGGTACCCATTACCTCTGATTCCTGAACTATTGGAAAGAATTCGGTCAGCCAAAATCTTTACAAAATTAGATCTCAGAGGAGCGTATAATTTGGTCCGCATTCGACCCGGTGACGAATGGAAAACAGCCTTCCGAACCCGTTATGGGCACTATGAATATCTGGTGATGCCTTTTGGACTCTGTAATGCCCCTGCTACCTTCCAGCATTTAATTAATGATGTCCTCCGAGAGTTATTGGACCAATTCTTAGTGGCATACCTGGATGACATCCTTGTCTTCTCAGATAACATCATGGATCATCAGAGACATGTCCGAATTGTCCTTGAGCGTCTCCTTAAGTACAAATTGTACATCAAGTTAGAAAAATGTGAATTTGAAAAGACCAGCATGCAATTTCACGGTTACATCATCTCTCCCGAGGGTTTGAGTATGGACCCAGGCAAGATTCAAGCTGTGGTGGAATGGCCAATCCCTCGAAATGAAAAGGACATTCAGAGATTTGTGGGTTTTGCCAATTTCTATAGACGTTTTATTAAAAATTTCTCTGGCATTATTACCCCAATCACCCAACTCACACGGAAAGAATTCCCCTTCAAATGGTCTCCTAAAGCGGATGCGGCATTCGAACAATTGAAGTCACTCTTCACATCTGCCCCTATCCTCATCCATCCAAATCCAGAAGTACCATTCATCTTGGAAGTGGATACATCCGACTCCGCTGTTGGTGCCATTCTGTCACAAAGAATTGGACCCAAGATGCTCCTTCATCCATGTGCCTTTTATTCATACCAAATGTCAACAGCTGATCGAAATTATGACATCGGAAACATGGAACTCTTGGCTATAAAAGCTGCATTCTCTGAGTGGACACACCTACTAGAGGGGGCCAATCATCCAATTACGGTCTTTAAGGATCACAGGAACTTAGAATTTATTCGATACGCAAAGAGACTGTCTGCGCGACAAGCCAGATGGGCTCTCTTCTTTGCAAGATTTCAGTTCCATATCTCATACCGCCCTGGCTCCAAGAATGGGAAAGCCGACGCCTTGTCACGGTCCTTTCCTAATCCTAGTTCAGACAAAGAGCAAGAAGAAACTATTCTTCCAAAAAGAAATTTTTTGGGCGTCACATTCTCTGCCGATCTCCTCACACGAATAAAGGGAGCCTACTCAAATGACACTTTTCTTAAAAACCCTCCTCCGGAAGCAGAACTATTTCTATGTGATGGTCTCTGGAACTGTAAGGATCGTCTGTTCGTCCCTAAGGAGGTAAGATTAGAGGTGCTCCAATTAATGCACGACTCCCGACCTGCTGGTCACCCAGGTGTCCTCAAGACACAGGAACTGTTGTCTCGCTCTTTTTGGTGGCCTAAATTAGCACAAGATGTTAAAGACTATGTCCTCTCCTGTGAGACTTGTGCTAGAACCAAGACCCCTCGAGCATCACCTGTGGGTTTACTGCAGCCTCTTCCGGTTCCAACTCGTCCTTGGGGGTCCATATCAATGGATTTTATTGTTGACCTGCCCCGATCAAATGGACATAATACCATCCTGGTAGTGGTGGATCGACTTACAAAGATGGCTCACTTCATTGCAGCACAGAATCTTCCTTCTGCAGACCAGACAGCCAAGTTGATTGTGAAAGAGGTGTTTCGGCTTCACGGGACTCCTGATGAGATCATATCTGATAGAGGGGTACAATTCACTTCAAAATTTTGGAGGACCTTCTGTTCCTCTCTAGGAATTCGTTTAAATTTATCGTCTGGCTATCATCCACAATCCAATGGCCAGACAGAAAGGACCAATCAGACTTTGGAACAATACTTACGATGTTTTGTTTGTCATCTCCAGGATGACTGGATTGATTTCCTACCATTAGCTGAGTTTTCATACAACAACTCACATCATTCATCGACTCAGATCATCGACTCAGAAGAGCCCCTTTTTCTCAAATTATGGATTTCATCCAACCTTTATTCCTCGTTTTCCATCTTCGGGCCCCATTCCGGCAGTTACAGAGAAACTGGAGACTCTGCGAGACATCCAGGAGACCCTCAAAGAGACACTTCGTGAGACTCAAGTAAAGTACAAAAGAGCAGCAGACCAACACCGCAGACCCTCCCCAGAATTTCAAGTCGGGGATAAAGTCTGGCTTTCTCCAAAAAATCTACGTCTAAAGGTTCCAACCATTAAATTGGGCCAAAAATACATCGGTCCATTTCGCATCTCAGCACTAATAAATCCAGTGTCCTTCAGATTAGAGCTTCCTGAGACCATCAAAATACACCCTGTTTCATTCTTCTCTGCTGAAACCTTTCCGTGAGAACCCGTTTCCTGGACGGAGACTTCCTCCCCCTGAACCCGTCCTCGTGGATAACGAGGAGGAATTCATTGTGGAAAGAATTTTGGATTCCAGATTACACCGAGGGAAACTACAGTACCTATGGCCCAGAGGAGAGGTCTTGGGAACCCAAAGATTTTGTACATGCTCCGCGACTAGTCAAAGCTTTCCACCGACGATATCCAGACAAGCCTAGCAAGGATCGTCCGGAGAACGCTCTTGGGAGGGGGGAGTAATGTCATATTCTCTAGTCTGCTGTTACCATGCTTGGCCACCGGGACTGCTGCCACTCTCAACGTCTTGTTCTAGCCTGCAGTACCTATACTTGTCCACCGGGATTGCTGCCTGCCTCTGATCTCTGCTTGTGACCCCTACTTCGCTCCCTGCTGTTCCTGCCACTGGGATCCACTTCAGCCGAAGTCCAATCCTTGACACATTCCAGATTTCTCTGGCCAAGCCCTATAGCTCTCTAGTGACAGCCCCTTCCAAGTTATTTATATCATTATTGACTTTGCGTCCACCCCCTGGATACCTGCTGATATGATCTAGAGTTGCCACACTTTTTGGAATCCACTGCAAGAGTCATTTGTCAAACCTGAATGCTTGTCCATGTGGCAAATAAACCCCAGTCTGTTCTTTATGTTGGGCAAAGGGGGTATCAGATGGTCTGCTTAAGAGAAAGAGCAAGGGATCCAACACCAAGTCAACCTACAGCATTCTTTGGATCAATGATCTCAATTTTCCCAAAGGGAAGACACCATCGGGCACATCCACCACATGTGAATGAATGAGGCCTGGCCTCGGCCTCCCTTTGGGGAAATCTTGGGATTATCCTGGAAAAAACCTGGAGAGTCTGAGGGGAGTCAGATACTATTGGATCATTACCTTATACGCATTTTCCCTGATGACTGTGGAAATAGAGCATTTGGCTACTGCCATAAGAATGGCGTCCCAGTCCTCTACGTCTAGTTCTTCTCCCAAGTCCTGTTCCCACAGGGTCATATATTTTATTTTTTTATGTGCAATCTGGGGGGAGCTAAACATCGATCCATACAGAAGAGAAAAAAGACCTGGTGTCCCTGTAACCTTTAGGCACAAGGATTTGAATCTAGTTAGGGGGTACTTGGGGCCAAACTTTATATAAAACTAGCTGAGAGACCCGGCGTTGCCCGGGATGTAATGTTCCCGTTCCTCTCTCTCCTCCCCCCTCTCTCTGTTTGTCCCCCATTCACATCAATCCAGTCCCCCCCCTCCCTCCCTCCTTTACAGCTTCATGTAGCGTGTGTGCGTCAGTCACTGTGTGTTTGCTCGCGCGTCAGTGAGTCTGAGGCAGAAACACAAACACACACAGACTGACTGACGCACACACAGTCAGTGTGTGCCTCAGTCAGTGTGTGCGTGCGTCAGTCAGGCTTTGTGTGCGCGTCAGTCAGTGTGTGCGCGCGGGGCGTCAAAGGCAGGGGGGGGCGTCAAAGGCAGGGGGGGGGCGTCAAAGGGAGGGGGGGGCGTCAAAGGGAGGGGGGGGGCGTCAAAGGGAGGGGGGGGGGCGTCAAAGGGAGGGGGGGGCGTCAAAGGGAGGGGGGGGGCGTCAAAGGGAGGGGGGGGGCGTCAAAGGGAGGGGGGGGGCGTCAAAGGGAGGGGGGGGCGTCAAAGGGAGGGGGGGGGCGTCAAAGGGAGGGGGGGGCGTCAAAGGGAGGGGGGGGTGTCAAAGGGAGGGGGGGGGCGTCAAAGGGAGGGGGGGGGGGCGTCAAAGGGAGGGGGGGGGCGTCAAAGGGAGGGGGGGGAGCGTCAAAGGGAGGGGGGGGCGTCAAAGGGAGGGGGGGGCGTCAAAGGGAGGGGGGGGGCGTCAAAGGGAGAGGGGGGGGCGTCAAAGGGAGAGGGGGGGGCGTCAAAGGGAGGGGGGGGGCGTCAAAGGGAGGGGGGGGCGTCAAAGGGAGGGGGGGGGCGTCAAAGGGAGGGGGGGGGGCGTCAAAGGGAGGGGGGGGGCGTCAAAGGGAGGGGGGGGGCGCCTCAAAGGCATGGATTCCTCCCCCTGCATTTCCTGCAGTGGACAGGAGGGGGGGGCAGTGGACAGGAGGGGGGGGGGCAGTGGACAGGAGGGGGGGGGCAGTGGACAGGAGGGGGGGGGCAGTGGACAGGAGGGGGGGGCAGTGGACAGGAGGGGGGGGCAGTGGACAGGAGGGAGGGGGCAGTGTACAGGAGGGGGGGGGCAGTGGACAGGAGGGGGGGGGCAGTGGACAGGAGGGGGGGGGCAGTGGACAGGAGGGGGGGGGCAGTGGACAGGAGGGGGGGGGCAGTGGACAGGAGGGGGGGGGGCAGTGGACAGGAGGGGGGGGGCAGTGGACAGGAGGGGGGGGCAGTGGACAGGAGGGGGGGGGGCAGTGGACAGGAGGGGGGGGCAGTGGACAGGAGGGGGGGCAGTGGACAGGAGGGGGGGGGCAGTGGACAGGAGGGGGGGGCAGTGGACAGGAGGGGGGGGGCAGTGGACAGGAGGGGGGGGGCAGTGGACAGGAGGGGGGGGGGCAGTGGACAGGAGGGAGGGGGCAGTGGACAGGAGGGGGGGGGCAGTGGACAGGAGGGGGGGGCAGTGGACAGGAGGGGGGGCAGTGGACAGGAGGGGGGGCAGTGGACAGGAGGGGGGGGCAGTGGACAGGAGGGGGGGGCAGTGGACAGGAGGGGGGGGCAGTGGACAGGAGGGGGGGGGCAGTGGACAGGAGGGGGGGCAGTGGACAGGAGGGGGGACAGGAGGGGGAACGCAGTGGACAGGAGGGGGGACGCAGTGGACAGGAGGGGGGGGCAGTGGACAGGAGGGGGGGGCAGTGGACAGGAGGGGGGGCAGTGGATAGGAGGGGGGGGCAGTGGACAGTGACACACACACACACACACACACACACACACACACACACACACCTCAGTTGATGCGCCCTTTCTCAGTTCCGTTTGGCGCCGGAGGTGGGGAGCGACACCTACCTGTACTTCCGGGCGCCGCCACCGTCTGACTCGGCGCCGCGAGGGAGGAAGGGGGTCCGCCATCTTACGCGCCGCGTGGCAGCTGCGGGAAGCGAGGTGATTTGGAGCGGGGAGGGGTGATTTGGAGCGGGGAGAGGTGATTTGGAGCGGGGAGAGGTGATTTGGAGCGGGGAGAGGTGATGCCGCTGGGGAGGGGAAGAGGTGATGCCGCTGGGGAGGGGGAAGAGGTGATGCCGCTGGGGAGGGGGAAGAGGTGATGCCGCTGGGGAGGGGGAAGAGGTGATGCCGCTGGGGAGGGGGAAGAGGTGATGCCGCTGGGGAGGGGGAAGAGGTGATGCCGCTGGGGAGGGGGAAGAGGTGATGCCGCTGGGGAGGGGGAAGAGGTGATGCCGCTGGGGAGGGGGAAGAGGTGATGCCGCTGGGGAGGGGGAAGAGGTGATGCCGCTGGGGAGGGGGAAAAGGTGATTTGGAGAGGGGAGAGAGGTGTGTGTGTGTGTGTGTGTGTGTGTGTGTGTTTTATTTATTTTTTTGGACCTTTGGCCCGTCACTCCGCCTCAGGCCAATGAGAGGTGTGGGGGGCAGGCCAAGGGGGTGGTGTGAGTGTGTGAGGCCAATGAGAGGTGTGCGGGGGCGGGCGGGCCAAGGGACCAATGAGATTGCCGCTAGGGACACCGGACATCCAGCAGGCAGGCATGCATGCAGGCAGGCAGGCAAACATACAGTGCTTTCACTAATATAGTATAAGATGTCTTGAGATGCAGGTATCAAAATATTTTCCTGCTAGGAATTTTCTTTTCTATCTGAAAAGCTTCAAATGGCTTGAGTTTCAAGTCGGGGCCCAGATACCTGAGTCTATGGATCCCTGCCTCCATCCATAATGAAAAGCTCCTCTCCGACAATCCAGGACTAATATTTGGATTCCCATATATGGGGGACATCAAAGAGTCCGGAGTTGTCACAGAGTGTCTGTGTTTCATTGAGGCCCTTAACCTAAGGGAGAGAGCATCTCCGAATTTTTCCTTAGTCTTTTTATCTATTGAAATCCATAATAAGTTATGGAGTTTAATCGGGTGAGATAAAGAAGACTCTAGTTCTGTCCATCACCTAGTGGAGTTGTCTTTGTGCCAAGGACCATCTGGCTCAACTGGTCGGCCTTGTAATATGAGATGAGGCATGGTAGGGCTAAGCCCCCTGCCTTGCTAGGGATCGAGAGGATCTGCCTCCTAATTATGGGTCTCTTTTTCCTCCATATGAATCTTGTAATGAGGGATTGAAGGCCCGATATCTCCCTTTCTATCACTGGAATCGGTATCGTCTGAAACAGGTATTGAAGACGTGGGAGATTAATTTTTATACATTGGATATATTGTGGTCGGACCATGCCTCTAGTTCGTATCTGAGAATCCCCAACAATCTGGGATAATTTTCCCAATACAGAGAATTATTGTCTTTTGTAATGTATACACCTAGGTATTTGATGGCAAACGGTTGCTATTTGAAATAAAAAAAATTTACTCCAGTAATTTTACCGTAGCTTGTGGTAGATTAATATTGAGGGCCTCAGATTTGCTACTATTTGTTTTAAACCCCAATTTTGAGTTGAATATCGACAGAGTGGAGAAGAGATTAGAAAGTTAAGTCAGAGGACTAGAGACCTTGAGAAAGACATAATCAGCAAAAAGCACTATCTTGTAGAATTAGTTCTTCACCTGAATCCCCCAAATGTTCGGGTTAATAAGTATATTAGCTGCAAGCAGTTCCATACACAAAGTGAATAGCAGAGGCGACAGGGGGCAACCCTGTCTTGTGCCATTCCCTATGGAAAAGAGTTCTGAGGAGAACCCTGACAAATCACACTTGCTGACAAAGTCGTGTAAAGTGCTATATTTACTTGAAGGAAAGGGCCTTTAAATCCGAAGGCTTGTAAAGTCTTCTTCAGACATACCCAATCTATTCGGTCAAACGTTTTTTCAGTGTCCAAGCCCAATACCATAAAAGGGATTTTGTTTTTAGAGGAGAATGCTATCAGGTCTATAATTCTTCTGGTGTTATCCGAACCCTGTCTTCCTGGCATGAAACCTCCTTGGAGGTTGGGGGCTGGTGGCTGCTGTATACACAGGGAACATCCACCCCTTAAGTTGGATGACTGCCTGAATTTGACTGCTTTATTGTGAGTAGTCATTTTTGAGCTTTGTTTGCACAAATTTATTCACAACAGTATTACACTATGTAGTGTTTCTTTATTTCATAACTATGAGACGAGCTCCCCTGATTTGTTGGAGGATCACCTGGTGCAAGACGAGTGGAACAGTCTTTATCAAGGGTTGCAGTTTGTTTCTAAGTTTCTTAATTTTTTCTTTAGATCACTTGATTGTTATTATCACACTGCTTTATTATTTACACATATGTGGTTGAATTGTATATTGTCACATTTAGGGTGTGGTTAGAGTGCTATTGTTAGTTTTTTCACTTGGCATGAAACCTACCTGGTCTGGATATACCAGGGTTGGTAGTAATTTATTCAGTCTATTTCCTAATATCTTGGAGTAGATTTTTTCCAAAGTTTTTTTATTAGGCATTGTTCATAATACGTTGTACACAAAATAGACATCAAGTTGCCTAATACAGGTTTTCTTTGTTTTTTTTAAAGACAGAGAGAAGGAAAGACTCAACGCGCCCCCGACCTTCAAACATGGGTCGGTAGGGTTGGCGTGAGGGTGGAAACAGAATGTGGGGGGATGCGGGAGGAAAGGAGAGAGGGAGGGTGAGGGGGCGGGGGGGGGAGGGAGATCCTTCCCCCTTGGTCCATTGCGCGTTGCCCATCCATCATCGTTGTTTTCTATAGCGTGGGGTAGCAATTGTTAGTCTTACGTGAGAGTCAGCTATGTATTCCCTATTTTGTGGTAAGGGGCGATCTTTTTTAGTCCCGCGTGTGGGTTATCCACGGATCCCATATTGTATAGAACGGCTCCGTCTTCCTTTTGAGGAAGGCTGATAGCCTTTCCATTAGCATGACTTCTTGTAGCCTTTTTTTGACCGTTTGCTTAGGGGGGGGAGACACTTTCTTCCACGAGGCGGCCACCGCACATCTAGCCGCCGTGAGAATGAAGGAGATCAATTTACTTGTTGGGCGGTCAATGTGCTTGATTGGCCTGGCCAGCAAGTAGGTCAACGGATCAATGGGTATTGTGAGGTCTGTGACCTCTGTGATTAGAGTTTGTATAGTTTCCCAGTATTTCTGAATTTCTGGACATGACCACCATATATGGGCCATGTCTTCCTTTTGTCCGCAGCCTCTCCAGCATAGATCGGAGGCCAGAGGGTAGATTTGATTTAGGTAAGATACCAGCGGAACATTATTTTATAAACATTTTCTTTGATTGTGGTACATATGGAGGTTCCTGAGGCTGCTACCCAAATACTTTCCCAGACCTCTTGGTCTATAACCGTGCCCAATTCTGCTGCCCAATGGAGCATGTAGTCATGAACCAGAGCATCAGTTGCTCGTTCTAGTTCTGAGTATATTTGCGTTATGAGACCTTTTTGGTGTGCTGGCTCTTTGCATAATCTTTCGAATCTTGTGAGAGGGGGAAATTCCAACGTTGGGGAAATTGATTGTGCGTAGTGCCGAATTTGGAGATATTTGAAGACATTTAGTCCTCTTATTTCGTATTTGCTTCGTAGCCTTTGAAAGCTCAGGAACTCTCCAAGGCTCAGGAGGTCAGCAATCGTCCGAATGTTTTTGGTTGTAAATTGATCAAATTGTCTGGGCTCGCAACCTGGTGAGAATTTTGGATTTTGAGTGATTGGTATAAGTTGAGATTTGGCGGTTGTGAGCTTAAATTTTAATTTGCATTTCGTCCATATCTCCCATGTGAGCCTCGCTGGTCCTAATTGGAATTTATTTTACTGCAAATCCTCCTTGTTCAGTGACCAAAGGCATGTCGGCATGGAAGGCGTGCCGGCGTATTGCATCTTTATATCTAGCCAGCAATATTGGCCAGGATCCGCATTCCACATCTTAGTTGGGCGGCTTGGTAGTACCGCTTAATGTCGGGGACCCCAAAGGCCCCCCTCCCCCTCGAAGCCAACAGAACCGTATGTGGGACTCTTGGTTTTTTCCCCTGCCAGATAAAGTGGAAAATTTGCTTCTGGATGTTTTTTAATTCAGTGCCAGGGATGTGGATCGGGAGTGTCTGGAAATAATATAATAACCTGCGGAGGATGTTCATTTTCACCGAGATCATCCTCCCGATCCATGAAATTTGATACGAGCCCCATTTATCGAGGTCGGATTTTATTTTGTGTAAGAGGGCGGGGTAGTTGTATTGGTAGAGGGAATGGTAGTTCTTCGATATCTTTACTCCCAAATATTTGATATAGGAGGAGCACCATCTATAGTTAAAATTTAGTTTGAGAAGTTTCATCTCTGGCTCTGGCAGGGTGAGATTCAGTGCTTCGGATTTATCGTTGTTAATTTTATAACCCGATATCGCTCCGAAGTCTGAAAGCTCTTTTTGTAAATTCGGGAGGGAAATCTGGGGTCTCGAGAGTGTTAAAATTATATCATCCGCGAACAGGGAGATTTTATAGTGGGAACGTCCAATTTTTATCCCTTGAATATCTATGTTATTTCTAATCGTTGCTGCTAATGGCTCTACTGTTAGCGCGAAGAGGAGGGGGGACAGGGGGCACCCCTGTCTTGTGCCGTTTTGGATGCCAAAGCTCTGGGCGTCACCACCCAGTAGTTTAACCGTCGCGGATGGATCTTGGTAGAGTCTGCGGACCCCTTCTAAATATGCGTCTCGGAAGCCAAATTTGCGCATAGTATGGTCTAAA
Source organism: Ascaphus truei (assembly GCF_040206685.1). NCBI lineage: Eukaryota > Metazoa > Chordata > Amphibia > Anura > Ascaphidae > Ascaphus > Ascaphus truei. The sequence goes on from NC_134492.1 coordinate 47,684,245, forward strand.
AATAGCCAGTCGATCCTATCGAACGCCTTCTCTGCGTCTAGGCTGAGTAGTATTGCTTGGTACCTGTTAGGTGGATATGCTCAATAATGTTGATTATTTTCCGCGTATTGTCTGAAGCCTGTCGGCCTGATATGAATCCGACTTGGTCAATGTTAATCAGCCTCGGCAGTATGGGGTTCAATCTGTTGGCTAGAATTTTGCTATATAAGTTGAGGTCGTTGTTAAGTAGGGAGATTGGACGATAGCTTCCACATTGCATCGGGTCTCTGCCTTCCTTATGAATTATAGCTAGGTTGGCCAGGGACATGGAAGTGGGGATCGCATTTCCTTCCATAAAATGATTGAACATTTTTAGTAGATGCGTGGATAATATGGGCAGGAATCGCTTGTAGTAGACGTTAGTGAAGCCATCAGGGCAAGGTGACTTGGAGATCTTTAATGCTTTTACCGCTTCTTCCAACTCTTCTTTCGTGATCTCCGCATTGAGGATCTCATTTTCCTCATCAGTCAAGGTGGGGAGTTGGCATTTGTCTAAGTAAGTTTTGATCGCTTCTGAAGCTTTTTTTTTATCTACACGACCAGTTTTGGATCGCAGGTTATACAGATCTGTATAGTACTTTGTGAACTCCGCCGCTATTTTTTTATCGTTACATTGTATTTCACCAGATCTATTCTTAATCGCTGTGATTTGGGACCTTTTTTGTATTCCACGCAGTCTGCTGGCCAGGAGCTTATCCGCCTTGTTGCCCTTATCATAATAATGTTGATTAGTCCATTTAAGGGCTTTTTCCACATTCTCTATTTGGGTCTCTTTGAGCTTTTACCTGGCTATTGTTAAGGCTTCTTAGGTTTTCTTTATGGGGTTGGCTTTATTGGACTGCTCAAGTTTTGAGATGCTATCGGTGAGGTCTAAAATTAGTTTGCGTTTCACTTTCTTCCTGTGAGAGGCAATAGAGATAAATTTGCCTCTAATTGCCGCCTTATGAAAAGCTGGTGGGAAGGGGGGGTGTGGGGGGGGGGGTTACACTATGGGGGGGTGGGGGGTGAGGTGGAGGGGGGGGGGAGACACAGGGAGGAAGGGGGGGGAGGGGGGCGTGGGGGGAGAGGGGGGGTGGCATCGTTGGGGGTTTTGGGCAGGGGGGTAGTGTACGGGTGTCGTGACAAAGAAAATAAATTGACTAGCAGATACATATACATATGGGATGAACATAATCACAGTGATATTATACAGCCACAGAGGAAGTTGGCAGGGAGATCACGGTTGTACTTTCTTCATTAGAGTCCGAGTATGAGACATTTGTGTCCCAACTAGATCTTAGGTCTCTTTCGTCCACGCTAAGGTGGGCCTGTTCACAGGTGTGTATGTGGGGTCTGGGGGATCTTTGTGGCGTAGTGAGCTGTGCCCAGGGTGGGGGGGGGGGGGTGATCAGGGATGCCATGAGGGGGGGGATTACTTTATTTTTGGGGGAGGTGTGTGTCGCTAGGTCTAACGGGCTCATTCCGTTCTGTGCCGAGCCGCTACGTCCTAGTGTCATGTGATCAGTTCTGGGCGTTGCTCCGTTCTTACGCTCGTGTCAGTGTGTGTTTGAGACGCGGCTAGCTGGGAGTTCTGGTCAGCAGGTGAGAGAGTTATTCACTTGAGTGGTTCTAAGGGGGGTGGGGGCTTGGGGGGTGGGGTCTTGGGAGGGGGGGGGGGTGGGCGGTCAGGGGGGTGGGATAGGGGGTGGGATAGGGGGGTGGGATAGGGGGGGGGGATGGTGTGGCAATTGGGTTAGGGACCCATATGTCTTGCGTAGGCTGGGATTCCCTGTCATGACAGCTATTTGCTTTCGGTAGTACAGCAATCACAACCACAGCAGTCCCAGCTTCAGCTGCCCCCCAGTGCGGAACACTTGCATGCTCGGTATATGTTGGTTTCACATTACGTGTTCTACACCTAGGGGCGGGCGCAGACTCTGCTTGCTTTGAATAGGTTGGGGACGTTTATGTGCGAGTACAGAATTTCCAATTGTATTTATTTGGTTAGCATTTATTAATTTTTATAATAGTATTTATTGTTCTATGTAAGGGGGGGAGGGGAGGGGAAGGTTGGGGTGACAGCGGAGGATAGGTGATGGGTCGGGGGGATGGACTGCCAGGATAGGTCTGTGTGGGGGGTTGTAGTGGGGTTATGGTCGCGTGTCAGCTTTATGTGCAGTTTGCTGGTGTCTGCGTACCACTGTTTGGTGCTTGGGCGACATCATGTGTTTGCGCTCCACTCGGTTCTCTGTTTTGGTGTGTTTCAGGTGCTGAGTTCTTCTGTACGTCTGGGTTGTCGTGTGGGTTTGTTTGTACGTGGGCGGAGGTAAGCGGGGGCTGTGTTTTTAGGGGGGGGGGGAGGGAGGGGGGGGACGGTGGCTTGGTGTGGTGATGGAAGGGAGGGAGGGGGGGTAGGAAAAGGGGGGGTCTAATGGTAGATTCCTGTATGATTTGATGGTAGCTTTGGCGTGACTCCTATGTGATTGTTTGAGGTTGGGGGTGTTGCAGAGTTTGTATGGTGTAAGTTAGTTTGCTGGTGTGCTCGGGTGGGGGAGGGGGGTAGCCGAATGGGGGGGGGGTGAGTTGGTCTATTTTATATCGTGGTAGTGAGGGGTGCTGTGCGTTGGCTGTAACTTGAGCTGTGGCAGGGGCCTGGGCTGCATTTGTGTAATGCTAGTGGGGGAGGGGGGGGATGCAGAGTTGTGGGGCGTTTGGCCTGGGCGATGTGTTAGTCCCGTTGCCAGGGTTGCAGCTTCGGCAGCGATCCAATCGTTGAAAAAAAGGGGTGGGGTGAAGGGGGGGAACGTGGCTAGCACTCTCGTATGGGGTCCAGATTTAACGTTTATCTGGGGGGGGTCGGGGGGGGGCAGTCAAACCTGATCTGGGCGTTGTTCACAGGCAGGTCGAGGAGTTCCCAGCGGGGCCTGGTCGGTGAAGTGACCAGTGGATCGGGTTTCCCCTCTCCCGCCACCGCGCCTCTCGACTCGCCTGTGCTGTTTATTCAGGTGCAGGAATGGCTTTTGCAGATAACGCTCTGAGGTACTGGGATCGCTGCGGTTAGCCGGTTGTAAAAGCAGCTGCATGCGGTACTGCTCCGACGTGCATTCCTCTGGAAGGGCGACTTGGGTTGCCGGTCTCTGGGCTGCTCCTCTCAGGATTTCGGGCTGGTCGTCTGGGTGTTCAGGGTTGATGTTCCTGGTGGCCCGCCAATCTTTCAGAGGCTCGTGTGGTTCTCCGCTCCTGGCTTGTGTCTCGCGGCTCTCTCCGCATGGTGTTTCTCATTGGAGGCAGCGTCAGGCCCAGTTCGCGGGCGAATCCCTGCATCTCCTCAGGGAGCCTGATAGATCTTTGTTTTCCGTTCCTGTTGACCACCAGTCGGAACGGAAAGCCCCAGCGGTAAGGGATGTTGTTCTCTCTGAGTGCTTGGGTAACCGGCTTCAGCTCCCGGCGGCGTTCGATCGTGATTTTAGCCAGATCACTGAAGATCTGCACCGGTTCATTTTTGAAGGTAAGATTGCTATTCTCCCTGCTTGCCGCCATTACTTTCTCCTTCGTGGAGTAACTATGGAGGCGGACTATGATGTCTCGCCTCCGCTTCGGGTCATTGAAGCGGGGGCCTAGCGCGCGGTGCGCCCTGTCGATTTCTAAATCCCTGTTATCAAGTCCTTCGCATAAATTATTGAAAAGGTCGACCAGATATGGTTTTATTTGTTCAGGGAGAACCGTTTCCGGGACATTTCGAATCCTGAGATTCTGTCGCCGGTCCCGGTTCTCCTGGTTCTCGATACTGTCTTTCAGTAGTCTGACCTCCTCCCCCAGGCGCATAATCTCGTCGTCCGCCATGGCCTGTGCCTGCAGGGATTCTTCCAGCTTACTCTCGAGGTCCTCTGTTCTCTGCGTAAGGCCGCTTATCTCTTCCCGCATTCCTGCCATCATGTCTTTGAGTTCCTGTCTGAGGGTCTTTTGCAGTCTGTCATGCATTTTGGATAGGAGGTCCTCAAGATATGAGCGTGTAATTTCTCTGTCCAGGGCGGGTTCTTCTGCCTGCGTGCTTCCCTCTCTTTGCGGGGATGCGGCCGCGTGGCGTCCGACGCCATCTTGGGGACTCTGCATGCCCGCTAGGCCGCGTTTTTGTTGCGGCTGAAAGAATTTGGAGGCGCCTTTGGAGGTTGGGGCTTTTGCCTTCTGTGGCATGCTGTGGGGTTCAGACACTCTGTAGATCTGTTTGCTGTCCGATTCGAGGGGTGTGTACTATCTCTTTCGGGTCATCCTCTATATACCCTTTGGATATTATGGAGCTCACACTCAACCGGTTAAATGACCTGGTCCCTCTCATATCAATATCTATATCTCCTATTACGCCTGGTCTGGGTTGGTTGTCCAACCCCACGAGCTGTGGTCACCCCGCACTCAGCGCCCCTACATCTTCCAACCCCGCACACCTAGAGGACCGGAACGCGGGCATACTTTTGGGCTAGGCATCCCTGGCCACTCCTTCTAGCTCTTCTTCCCAGATTAGCCTCCCCAGGTTCTCCGATCTTCTGGCCAGAGCTTCACATCGCATCCTCCCTGCACATTTAAAGCACCTGCCTTGGGATCACCGACCCTGCCACCCTCTCGGAAAACTTCCATTTAACCCCTGCTGACTGTCTCACGGAGGCATGATGATCGGGTCATGGGCCTATCCCCATTCTCCATCCCGAGGTCCCAAAGGACCTCCACCGGGATCCCCGGCCATGCCATCCCCATGTCTCCCCGGAAAAGTCTGGTAAGCCTAGAAAGATGAGTGCAGGACGATTGGGTAACAGGGCAACAGCGGAAATGTATTTAAGGGCTAGGCCATGATCCTCAAACAAATACAGGAACAGGTCCGGGTTCAAGATTATTTGGGACAGGGGAATTCAAAGTAATCACATAGGCTCGCCTAGTCCGATCCAGCCTCCGACAAGACCTGGGCCTTCTTTTGTTGTGATCTTGTGGAGCCCGCTATCTCCCAGACCAGATGGGGCATCTCACGAGGTTCGCCTCCCCCTACATGGCCTCCAGAGACAAGCCCAGGCCTTCCAAGAAGGCAGGGCCCCCCGCCAGATCTTTCAGTATATGAGCCTTGCCCCCCGCCCCTTATAACCAAGAGGTGAAAGGGGAAGGCCCACCTGTATTTAATCTTGTGGTCCTGCAGGATCGCCGTCCCCGGCTGCAGGGCTCTTCTCCTAGCCAGAGTGGACAGGGACAGATCTTGGAAGACCTAGAGTAGTATATTTCCAAAAGTGAGGTTACCAGATCCTCTTGCCGGTGCGTGGAAGGACTTTTTTCCTTTATAGTCATGGAAGCGAACAATGACATCCCTCGGGAGCTTCATCGGGCCCAGTCTGGGTCTGAACTCGTGGTGGCAGCTGTCCAACAGAAAATCGGATTCCTCCCACTTCGGCAGCATGGCTGTCAGCCATCCTTAGATGAAGGCAATATGGGGTAATACCGGCAACTCTTTATGATCAAGCCCCAGGGGTTAAGTAGGATCCTCTAGGTGCTGTCAGCATACTACCAGGCACACCAGAATTCCCAACCTTCACGCACTATTAAATGCAAAATATAATTGGAGAATGTTTACCGATATATCTACATCCACTTCTCTATTTTGAGTAGACAGCCTATTGTCCAGACAACAACATATTTCTGTTTAACGCTACTTCCCTATTAGAGTGTCAGCTTTGGCTTACAATTTAGAAAAGAGAAAGCAATGATACTGTTTTTTCTTGAAACATACTGTTCTTCGTTTTCTTTAAAATCACATCCTCATACATATTTAAATATTTTATTCCGACACATATCTTGACTAGATCACTTTCTAACCAAGACCGTCATAGTGATTGTCTGGGGCACTTTTTATAGCATCCAAATGTTCTCTGTCATCTTTTATGATCTCACAATGCCTCATTAATCCTACCCAACAACCCATACCATCACCACCACAACCAAAAGCCACTTGACTTGAAAACTGAGAGGGGGGGGGGGGGATTGGGAGAAGCACACTCTTTTGAAAGCACTTATTGTGTAGTATGATGTGATAATTAATTTAAAATCAATTTTAGTGATATTAAAATAAAAAAGTATATATATATACATATATATATATAGCAACTGTAAATATTACTGTATGCTCATTTGCATGTCTTAGACAGGTCTGCAACCTTAATAATAGTGATATATTTTTATATATATATATATATATATATATATATATATATATATATATGTGAAAATTGATACAAAAATGTGTATCAAAGTAAATAGATCACTATGGTGACCACACATATGAAACAAAAGAAACGCTATATAAATTAATACCAGAAACTGAAACCTGAAGAATATCCAAATTGTAAGTGATAATATCACTAATAATATTTAGATCCAAGGTAGGTCAAAATTTATTCGTGGATTACCCACAGGGTATAGCAATAATAATGTTTAAAAAGCCAGTATATAGTAAACAGGTAGCGTGTAGACTGATAATGCTAATCCTTAATATTAGGTCATGCGTACATGTTCTTTAAATACCTGCAATAATATCATTAAATTGTTCGATACCTTAATTATTAGCTACTCCACTGATCATATAGGCACACAAAGTGTGTAGTAATGCCTAGAGGCACGAATCAATGTTCGCATCCATTTATGGCCTCATACAAAAAACAAATCACTGCTATAAGAATACATGTAAATCTTAACAAGATTAATGGGCACACAAAAAGGTGTTAATAATGCCCAGAGGCACGGATCAAGTCCGTATCCAGTTATAGCCTCATGGAAATAAATCTGTCATAAGATGCTAATATCTGTCAAGATAGCAATAAAGCAGATGGTTAGCTAATAAAAAACCGTGATATGCAGTAAGGAACAAATGTGTCACAAGCAATTAGGGTGTTGGTCAGAGAACACAAAATTGGTGAATCAACCACCAGCAATATAAGCTGGATGATGTGCCAAGATGAGCAGTCACAAAATCACTGTAGCTGTGTTAGAGTAAATACCCTTGCTTATTACTACCTCCATCGTCATAGAGTAGCAATATTTTGTATCACTGAACAATACACTGCTAAAACAGTGTTATAATTGCAGTCAGAGCTCATATAGCAACATCAATAGTGAGTTTGTATCAAACCTGCACCGTAGGAGCTTGCAGGTCCCGCCGGCACAAAAATGTGCCTCTCACCCTCGTTGCCACGCACGAACGTTGTGACGTCAGTCTCGTTCCGCCTCCCACCTGACCTACGTTTCGCAGAGGCGCTTTGTCAAAGGTGGTGACGTCTCAATCGACGGAGGAGGTGTTTATATACAGATGATCACCGATACGTGGCAAATGAGATTAACCCTCTCATGGCTGTTAGAACGACTAAGACAGCAGAGAGTAAATAAGTACATGGAGGAGAATAATAAAAACCTAAATCGCAGTTTATGTCTTAAAGACACAGTGTGAATTTGTGTCAGAAGGAAAAGGGCTCAAAACGCATGAATGATTGCTGTGAAATATTTCTCAGATGAGTTAGTAACAAGATGTTAAGAGAGTTGATCTTAAAGGAGGGATCCACCTTCTGATTACATCTTTGAAAGATGAACAGTATATGTAGTTTATTGTAACTATATAAAAGGGGAGAATAGAAAACCCTCATTTATCCCTCTTGGTGCTAATGTGCCCAAGGTATATATCCATTTAGACTCTTTTTGGAGAATTAGGCGATTCCAATCTCCACCCCTAGGATTAGGGGGAACACTTTCTATTCCCAAAAATTTAAGGTTAGTAATGTCGCCTTGATGAACTTGATGGATATGATTAGCCAGGGGTGTGTCAAGATGGTTACGGATAGCCCCCAGATGTTCTAGAATGCGTTGGCGAAATTCTCTAATTGTTTTGCTAACTTACTTTTTGTGGCACTGACACACCACCTGGTAAATCACACCTTTGGCCCTGCAATTAATAAACTGCCTGACCATAAAGGTCTTACTATCGTTCCAATTTGATAAAGTTTACACCGGACAGAGATGTGTACAGCTTTGCCATTTAAAATTGCCAATTGATCTATTGGTCAGCCAGGTATTAAGTATAGGCGGTCTTAGATGGCTATGGACCAATTTATCTTTGAGGTTCAATGCCCTTTTACTCACAAGTGTGGGTGTGGATCTCAGGACTTCACTGAGGTCTTGATTCTCAGTGAGAATATGCCAGTGTCTGGTCAGTATGGTATTAATTTCGGACCATTGCTTATTATATGTTCCTACAAACCTTATGAGTTTGGAGTCTTGAATTTGATCTCTATTATTGCTCAATAGAAAGCTTCTGTCTGTAAATTTTGCTCTCCGATATGCCTTTGAAATGGACCTTTGGCTATAGCCTCTCTCTTTAAACCTCTCTCTCATCTTGGCTGCCTCAGTCTCAAAAGCTGAGAAGGTCGAGCATTTTCTCCGAACTCTCAGAAATTGACCAATAGAAATACCTTCCTTTAATCTTCTCGGATGATGACTTTCGTAACGCAGAAGACTATTGGTGGCAGTTGTCTTACGATGTATAGTCGTTTCTACTCTGTCATCAGTACCCCTCGAGATTTTCAAATCTAGGAAGGTTATATCCTGTGAACTGATCTCATAAGTCAGATGTAAATTACAGTCATTGAAAACTGAGAGGAAGAAATCAGTAAGGATTAACATTATATTTTTTAAGGTGTTGAATTTATGCCCATGGAGGCTGACCTCTGAGAACCTTCATTGACCTCCTCTCTTTGCCTTTCCTCCTTATTCAACGGTGTCTGTACACAATCAATTAGATTTTCCTTTCAAATGAGTCAAAGGGGCCTATTCAAGTAGCTTCGATAAAATTGTTGCCATCTAGAATGGTTTGGCATGACTTCATAGAATGCTTTGTCATTTGTGTTATCACAGTATTCAGAAAGAATCAAAAAACAATACCGCAAATCACAAATCGTGAGGTAGGAAAATGCCAATACCGTACGGGTCCACAGCGATGGGATCTCAGCCTTTTTCTAAGTTCTCCCCATGCAATCTGGCCGCGGTCTGTAATGCTTTTGATCGCACTGTTTTTATTTACATTTTAATAACATAGTATTGTAGCAGGGGGTCTGCGGAGCAGAACCACATTCATTTCAGGTCCGGAAACCCCCTGATTCCCGAGACACAGGCTCTGATATGGGGTGCCGGTATCTCCTATTCATTTAAATGACGCGGGAGATTTAAACATTGAGGGGATACCGTTAACCAATACTGGGGCCTTTATCTCGGGAAACAGGGGGACCCCAGACCTTAAATTAATGTGGTTCTGCTCCGGAGACCGCCTGCTACAATACTCGGTGATTAAAATTAAATAGAAACAGCTTCATTGCCTTAGAGGTTAGCTGCTAAAGCAATGAAGGGGTTAAATGTGAGTACTTGTTTTCTTGGGGGTACAGGGAGTGGGTGAAGGGGGTAGTTGCCCAAGGGTGGGAGGTTATGCCTGCCGGGTAGATTGCGGAGGAGTTACCCCCTTCACTACCATAGAGGTAGTAACTGCTATGTTAATGAAGGTTTTAACCACACCCGCTACCCAACCGAGAGGCCTAACCACCCACCCTTGAGGCAACTACACCCTTCACCCAATCCCTCTACCCAGAAGAAAAATGAAAATACAACAACCCTACTACCCACCTCCTCTACCCCCAACAACCCCCTCAACACATACAGTACAATAATGGGCAAAATTACTTTTTGATAATTTGCCCATTAAAAATAAAACTTTATCCAGCCAGCATAACGTAAATAAAAGTTCTACTTACCCCTGCCATGATGAAGGCAGTCCTCATCACCATCCTCCACATCCTTGTCCTCCATGGGCAGGAAAAATTAAAATAAAAAAAACAAACTAATGGCCACTAAACACTTAATCACCTTAGGGGTTAGTAACCGCTATAGTAAGTAAGGGGTTAACCCCTCTCCCCCACCAATGTTAATGAGAATGTTTTATTTTTCATGGGAAAATTAGCTATTGTCCAGATATGGGTAATAGTAATTTTGCTCATTACTGTACTGTATGTGTTGGGGGTGGGGTTGTTGGGGTAGAGGGAGTGCCCATTCATTGCCATTGGGGTTTTCTTTGCTCCCATTGAGGCAATCAATGGGTGTATTGGCTAGTATTGGTTTTTAATATTATTGGGGGTAGCGGGGTGGGTTAAGGTTGTATTTGGCCCGTGGTGGGTGTTTATGCCTACCGGGTGGGTAGCTATAGGGGTTATCCCTTCTTTAATTAGCGGTTGTCACCACTAAGGTAAGGAAGGAGTTAACTCCTCCCGCTACCCTCCATGGGCCAAATATCACCTTCACCCACCCCCGCTAACCACATTACACTGGGCACTGGTGTTTAACTATTTCATTACCTTAGCGGTTAGTCATTAAGGTAAGGAAGATGCCTGTAAATGTATTTCTATTACACAGGATGAAAGCTGGGGGTCACTGGAGCAAGTATTAATGTGTATCAGCTCCGGAGACTTCCGGCTTCAATCCAATGCAATAAAAATAAAAAATAAATTCTAAGATCTGCTCACAAATCTCATCTCACCACCCTTGTGGTGGCGAGAGGAAATATGCGAGGAGCTAGCTAGTTAAGAGCCTCGATCTCATCTAAGCTACTAGAATAGGGTGATTTTTTCAAAAATGCTAGTTGAAGTTTTTTCAGCTCCCGCTGGGTGTGTTTGAGCAGGAGCGCTACCGGTCCAGGAGATTAACTTCCAGAACGAGTTTGGCAGGTCATCAGAGCTTTCTGAATAGCAAACTTGCCAAATCATTCGGGAACTGTTCAAAATGCTCGATGAGTTAGTTATCGAAGTTTATAGAATAGGCCCCTCTGTATTTTTGCTAACAAATCAGAAGCTGTGTGTGCCTTTTATTTAAAACTCTGGGTAAATAAAGGGGCATGTCTACGGAACGTTTTGCTGCTGCAGACATTGATGTTTCTTTATTCACCACATTTTGTGTCTGACAAAAATAAAACAGACCCAATTGACTGTTAAAGTCTGATAGTCACTCCCTCCATGACTACTACAGGTCAGAAGTGAGGTGTACCCTACTTGCCTTCGACTGTGCTAAAGTGTCCCCCACTGATGTAAAAACTTTGCTCTACAGTTTTTGAAGTGCCTTATTAGAGAAATAGGATATGCTTGGTATGGTCCAACATGTTCAAATATCAAAAGCAGAATGCAAAGGGAATTAGCTGTATACATTTACAGTAAGTAATGGCTTTTTAAAATGTAAAACTTGCACGGTGTACAAATATGGTAGAGACGATACAATCCATTTCAAATTTAACACCACTATGCAATCCTTTTCTGTAAAACATTGTATTACTTGTAGGAGGAGCTTTACAGTTTACATATGTTATTGTCCATGTTGACTACAGTACAGTAAATTGACAGAACAGGTAGACCTTTAAGAATTATAAGTTATAAATATAAAAAAGGGTATAGACACCAATAGTGTGTCTAAAAATGTTAAACCATTCCATGATAAAAATCCAGACAGTCTGTTACTGTATATATGGTATACATTCTGTAGAATATAATTGGAGAGTTGGAAGTAGTATATTGCGTTTTCACAAAGGGAAACTTATTGGATATAAAGAATGATAACGTTGACTCCATATGGTTTTAATATGGAAATAGATTTAAATTTTTTTTTTTATTTTAGAGGTAGTCTACCATAAGCCCCAGGAAGTATAAAGTTCCCATTGAGAAAATATTAATTCATCAATGGTCTCCTATTGTATGTTTACTGTATATTATCTTAAATGTTGTATAGATGTATGTGTTTATTAGATGACAATTTGATCGGTATTTAATTACTTATAGGAGTACAGATTTTTGATGAAATTATATATCAATATATTGTTAGGTTATTAATTATTAATAGTTATTGGAGTTATTTTCAAAATGTTCATGTTATATGTTTGGTTTTAAAATAGGTGGATTATATGTTATTCTATAGAGATAGTAATAATGATGTATATAGAATACATTTTTTAACATTGATCACTTCATCTCATATTCATTCATATGAATATCCATTCAAGAAACAAAACATACACAATAAGGTTAAAACAGCTCCTCCTTATGAGGGAAGCAGCTTCTGCTTTATATAAGGTCCCAAAGAGAAGGACATATTATAATTCCCTGATGAAGCCATAGGAATTTTGGCAAAACGAATTGTAAGCAATCTTACTGTATATATCTCATCACTCAGAGGCATTGGAGACTGTCACTAGAATCCCAACAGGAAACAGGACTCCTTGACAGAGAAGCGGAAGTATGAGGTTAAAAATCCACGTACAGTACTGTACAACAATGCCTGTGAGCAATAAGACACGCAGATTAAAAGAATTGGCAAGGGAGCTTGAGCAGATATTGTGGGCCATCTAGGAGGTCACTACACTGAGGAGATATTGGCATTGGAAGTCATTGGAATTCACCTCACAAAAGTATTTTCATAGCACAGAACTCTGTGACGTAAATGTGCATCCACATGGTTATAATGCTATACTGAGTTTGAGGATCCAGCCCTGCCAAGAAACACTGGAGACACTGAAACCAGGCAATTGACCTGAAAGAGATGCCACAGATACTTCTCAATTGAACTGATTTGTTTCAAGACTTTGTCTTCTATTTTAGAACTAATATGTAGGAGATTTTTAGCATATATACTGTTTCCTGCGATATCATAATGGAAACAAACAGAAGCTGTACAGCATAGTATATTAATAAGCAGCAAATACAGAACATTTAATTACCTACAGTACCTGCATTATCTATTTTGCATTACTTATATTAGGAAAGGAACAAGACAAAAAGACATTGAACAGGACTCTTCTCTCGGTTTTCAGTATTTTATTACTACGGAAGGTTTTCATGATACTCATGTACATACTATGAGTCATTATTTTTTTATTCTAAATTATTGATATAGTATTGAATATATGATATCAGAACTATTTCTGTATTATAAAGAGATATATTTGTATATTGGTATTTCTGTCATTCCTTTCTTCATTCTTTTTAATACTGAGTAGCACAATGCTGTAGCTGTCAGTCATATCAGTGTCCAGTCTGCTATTAACTCCATGCTTCTCTTGTTGTATAGTCCCTGTAATTTCTACAGGAATTTCTCAATCCGAGCCATGTGAAATTCAGCATCCTAGGCAGATAGTGAGAGACATTGGAATTTGAGCACGAGGCATATAGTTGGTAGACACACTAATTCCCCCTTAAGCTGAGTCCCCGGTGGTCACAGCATCATGCGCAACAGCAAGCGCACCACACACAACAGCACAGCCCTCTATGGGCACGCAAAGCGCTGTGACGTGTATGCTAGGTGATTAACCGCTAAGGCGATTAAGGGTTTAGGAGACATTAGATTGTATTTTTTATGCATGCTTTCTGACAATGGAGGACATGGCCCTGCAGTATGCTGATGAGGATGCCCTACACATTGGCAGCGGTAAGTAGAACGGTTTGTATTTACTTTATTTATGCTGTCTGGCTAATGTTGTGTTTAATAATGGGCAAATCCATATCTGGATAATAGTTATTTTGGGCATTACTGTACTGAATGTGTTTTATTTGGGGGGGGGGGAGGGGAGAGGGAAGTGTATTTATTGAAATGTAGGCCATGATTATTTTTTTAAAATACAGGAATGATACTGCAGGCCAGCAGGGAACAACAGGGACCACACGAGGACCCAGGGACGCCCACGGGGACCACCTGTGGACCCACAGAGACCTGTAGGGAGGATCCAGGGACCCCTGTGGGTCCCTGGGGACCCGCAGGGACCACTCAAGGGCCCCCAGACACCTGCGGGAACCACCTGAGGGCCCACAGACCCGTGGGAACAAACCGGGGACCTATAGACACACGTGGGGACAACTGTGGATGCTGTTGGGGACCACTGACACTCGCGTATATCACCTGGAAGCCCACGGAGCCAAGGGGGGACCACTCGAGGGCCTCCAGACACCTATGGGAACCCCCCGGGGTGCACTATGGGGCCTGTGGACACTCGTGGGGACTACCTGGGGACCCCCGTGCCTGTGGTATTAATCCTGTGTCTAAAATAATAAATAAGGGGGCGTGGCCAAGACACGGAGCAGAGTAGACGCACCTCTGTGAGGCTCCTCGATCCTGGGCCAAATGGGGCAATAAAACCCCTGCTATACCCCCCATAAAAGATAAAAATCACACAGCAAGCGCCCCCAGCCACCGCTGTGTCACAGTCCTGGCCCATTCTGGGGTCCCCCTGCTGCCGGACACTCACGCGAGGCGCTCGCAGGATGCCAAAGATGGCTGCCAGACTCAGGCGGCAGTATTAGCGGGTCGAGCACCCCCCTCCCCACCGGACCTCCACGGAGCTCAGGAGGAATCCCGACACTCTCCAGGTGAGCGTGCCTGAAGCGGGAAGCAGAGGGTTGGAGCCGCGGGAGATGGCACGGATTGTCCCCTGGGGCCTGGGGTGGGTGAGCCAGGACGGGGCCCCCCCGGTCGGAGATCATAGCGCATCACGGAGGGGAGATACTGACTCACAGCTGCAGACAGGAGCAGGCTCCACTAATGTGGAGGAACAGCAATACTATCCCATAAGCTCTCAACCAAACTACAGCAAGGCCCCCCCCTCACCCTCACCCTACACAAAAGTCTGAGCCAACTGTGGTGTACAGAAGCCAAGTCCTAGGGCCCACACAGGTTGCTCCCACTACTCCCAAAAAAACTGTTATAATAACAAGGGGGGTAAAAAAATTAAAAAATAAGAGCAAAAACAAAAAATTCCCTAGGAGGCCACACGGAAGACCATGTACCCTCCAACAAAAGGGCTCTACAAACATCTGAGAATGAACAATACATGCTAGAATGACGTCCTAAAACGTAGGCTCCATGTACACCCCCGCCTTCCTTCTCTCTTAATCTATGACAGCAAACCAGTCTAATCCATCTCGCTAAATATAAACCATATATCATCCAAGATCCAGAAACCATGACCTCAAAAATCGTTAAAACTACCAAAAAGAAAAAGACTCAGAGTGAGCTGCGAGAGTACTTAAAAAAAAACCAAAGGCTGGCCATCCTTAAACAACGCTGATTTGGAGGAGGCCCTCCCTTCGGGACAATCGGACTCAGTGCCGAGTGTGGAGATTGAAAATCTCTCCATCAAGACAGACTTGCTTTTCTTTTACAATAAAATTGAGTCTATATTGCAAACGGCAGTCAAAGATTTGAAAGTTGAGATCTCCTCCCTCGGGGAACGCACCAACTCCCTAGAGACCAAAGTAGACGCCACGATCACCAGACAATCCCTTATGGACTCTGAGCTCATAGAGGTGAAAGCCCAGCTCTTGGAGGTCAAGGAAAAACAGGAAGATGCGGAGAACCGAGATCGTAGCAACAACCTCCGGATCGGGGGATCCCAGAATCTGAAGCAGATATTGAGGGATTCGTGGGCAAATGGATATCGGCGACTCTCCCTGATTTCACAGAGGAGTCCCTGACGTTGGACAGATGTCACAGAGCTCTAAGAATGAGATAGGCCAAGAGACGTGGTAATAAGATTTCACTATTTCAAAACCAAAGAGGCCTTCAACTCAGCGACAAGGAACTCCAGGGACCTCAAATTCCAAAATGTATCCCTACA
Source organism: Ascaphus truei (assembly GCF_040206685.1). NCBI lineage: Eukaryota > Metazoa > Chordata > Amphibia > Anura > Ascaphidae > Ascaphus > Ascaphus truei. The sequence goes on from NC_134492.1 coordinate 47,699,969, forward strand.
GGAATATGCCGACTTGGCACCCTCCACACTGGCCAAAAGAAGAACCTCCGGTAGGTGACAACGAAACTAAGAGACCATAACATCAAATACAGGTGGATCTTTCCCTTTGGGCTCATGGTGATGAGAAATGGAAGACCGCAAACGCTCAGAGATCCGGATGACGATGAGGCATTCCTCGATCACCTGGGTCTGGGCCCCCTTTCTTCTGTACCCACTGCAGGGGACATGTGGTCCTCCAAAGGTCTAGTATGAGAAGATGAAACATGAAAAAACTAACTATTGCACTGTTAGAATGTGTTTACCTCATAGTTATTGTGTATTTGAGTTTATATAAAGGTTCAACAAGTTACAAATCTATACTATGTTTTCAGGCCTAGGTAAGGCTATTATTGGTTTATAAATATATATCCCATGCTATGGTTGTAGGGTTGGTCTAGTTCTAATATTATAATAAGCCCAAAGCGGTTAAGGGGTCTTAGCGTAGGTAGATGGACCGTTCTGGGTCTTGGCCGCTACCCCCAAATATATGTCTGTGTTCCCAGAAACACAGTTGCCCTTGGAGTTTTTTGCCCCCCCCCCTTCCGAAATTCTCTCCCCAGGGGCAGGTGAGCACTAGGACAATGTCCAGAGAGACACATCCAGGCTCACATTTTTTTTTTTAAATTTCCCTATTCCCCCCGTTCTGGTTCTATCTTCCAATTCCACCCCTGCCCCATGCTCTGAGTCAGCAAATAGGTGACCGACTCGACAATGTTTCGAGGGTGCGGCTTGTGATAATACAACCAGTCCATCCAGCGGAGCGCATCCAAATTCTCCATGTCACTTAAAGTAATCTCATTACATGTGAAAGGTTTAAACTGCCCCAAAAAAAGGAGAATGGCAATGTCAGACTTAAGAAAAAAGGGGCTGATATTGTTCTTTTACAAGAGACCCTTTTTAGATCCCCAGACAACCAACCTATATTGACAGATTTTACAAAGATGCCTCCTTCTCCTCCGCAAAGGTCAAAAGAAGGGGTTTGGCTATACTCTTCCACAATCGGATTGCATTCACCCACATAAATAAAAAAGTAGATAAGGATGATAGAGACATGATCTTGGTGGGAGAGCTATACGGAAGGGACATAACTATAGCAACAGTATATGCCCCGAACCAAAATAGTGTCAATTTTTTTTATTCTTTCTTCACGGCACTAGACACTATGGCAAAGGGCCAAATTATTCGGGGGGAGACTTTAATCTTGCTATGGATCCAGCCCTAGACAAATCACAGTCATCAAAATCTAGCCTTTCGAACTCTAGGTCTCGGGAAATAAAAGCTCTTAAACATGGCCTTCTATCCCTTAATTTGGTAGATATCTGGAGAGAATTGAACCCCTTAACGAAAGCCTATACCTTTTATTCATCTTTACACCACTCATATTCCCGTATTGATTATACTTTTCTGAGTGCAAGCCTGATTCCCCAGGTCAACAACTCAAATATCCATAGTATAACCTTGTCAGACCACGCCCCAGTAGACACTACAATCACAAACTTGAATAGTAAGATACCCAGAGCAGCCTGGAGACTGAATTAAACTCTACTTAAGGTCACTGTGGTTCAGGGCACAATTGGCAGGGAAATAGCTTTTTTAATGACCAATGCGGGCACTGTCACATCATTAGCAGTACTGTGGAAGGCGCACAAAGCTACAATACGGGGCTGTCTAATATCCCTAGCCTCAAACAGAAAGAAAGCCTGAAAGTTGAAGATAGACACCCTCCAAGCCAAGATTGATGCTCTCTCTATGCTACATAAAAATAATCAATCCACGACTATACTGCAAGCCCTTAAAGAAGCGAGAGCAGAGCTCAATATGTTTGTAACCGCTAGAGCAGAACAGTCTCTAAATTGGTCGAAGAGAAAGTTCTTCGAGAAAGCTAATAAAGCAGATTCTCTCTTGGCAGCTAAATTGCGAAATAGACGCCCCTCCTACAGTATTCAGACGATCAGAACCCAATCAGGCTCCCTTACCTTAAATCCGAAAATAATAGTGGGAGAATTTCAAAATTACTATTCCAAATTGCATAATGGGAAAAAGGTAACACACAACACCCAGTCGGGGTCTAAAATAACGAGATATCTCCAAACAGCCAAGCTGCCCTCTCTGATCCGAAGCTCAACAAACAGCCCTCAATCAGCAAATAACACTAGAAGAAGTACAAATGGTTATTAAACATTTAAAAGCCTCATATACCCTGGGCCCGGACGGGTTCCCGAATTTATATTCAGTGATTACCTCGCTCCCCATTTACTCCTGTTGTTCAACGATATTATGGCTGATGCTGTTTTCCCCACAAGTATGCTGCAGGCCTCTCCCTTATCTACAAGGAGGGAAAGGACCCTACAGCCTGCGGGAGCTATCGCCCAATATCTCTGATCAACACAGATGTAAAGATTTTTTCCAAGATACTGGCGAATAGATTGGTGAGGATTCTCCCCTCACTGGTCCACCCTGACCAGGTAGGCTTTATCCTAGGCAGACAAGCTGCTGACAATATTAGGAGGATAATAGATCTTACGGCCTGGGCAGCCCAGAAACATGTTCCCTCCATGTTGCTCAGCCTAGATGCAGAAAAGGCTTTTGACCGAATTGACTGGGTATATATCGAGAGAACATTGAAGTCATTCGGATTCTCGGGTACTTTTCTTAAATCAGTGATGGCACTCTATTCCAATCCCACAGCGATAGTCAAAAATCAAGGTATCCCTTCATTCCAATTCGAGATTAAGAGTGGCACGAGGCAAGGGTGTCCCCTTTCCCCTCTTATCTTTGCCCTTTGTAAAGAGCCCCTGGCGGCCCATATCCGCCAAAATTCAAATATCCTGGGTCTAGATGTGAGGGAACAATCCTACAAATTAGCCCTATTTGCCGACGATGTCATCGTTACGGTACCAAACCCTCTAACATCCCTTCCAAATCTGTTCAATGAACTCACCATCTTCAACAAAATATCCGGTTTTAAAATTAACAACAGTAAGTCTGAGGCCCTAAATATCAATCTAAGACAGGAAACAGTTAAACTAATCAAACTCAATTTTGATTTCAAATGGCAACAGTCTTCCTTGAAATACCTGGTAGTCTTTTTAACTAGAGATTATGACTCTCTTTACCAGGCTAATTACCCCAACATTTTGGAAATTCTGAAAGCTGACCTCAAGATATGGAACAAATTTAATATATCCTGGATAGGGCGGGTCCAATCAGTAAAGATGAACCTGTTACCAAGGCTTCTCTATCTTTACCAAACCCTCCCCATTCCTATTATACCCTCAGACATAATAAAACCGGCTTAAATTCAAATACAAGCTGAGTAGCCCAAATTCTCTAATGACCCCCATTTTTGGGAACAAGGATTTCCCCCCAGGTTGCTCCAAAAAAAATTCACAAACTGGAGACAAACTAATCTTATCAGGCTCCATTATATTAGCGAAGATCTTAAGATGGTCCCTTTTGACAATCTGGTAAAAGATAAAGGACTCCTGTCAGGCGAGATTTTTCACTACATCCAGATTAGGGCCTTCTATGCGAAAATCAGGCCCACTGAACTTGTCACCCTCTTTGAGAAGCTCTGCCTAGGTGCAGACTACCACCAGAGGTTAATCTCGGAGCTATATGGACAATTCTCCTTTCCAGCTGCAGAATCTCAAGGCAAGCTTAATTTTATGAAAAAAATGGGAGAATTACCTGGGGGAGGAATTAGAAGGGGGTGACTGGGAGGAAATTTTTGAGTCTGTGGCTAAAAGCTCTATTTTCTCAACTATCCGGGAAAACGCATATAAAGTTATGACGTGTTGGTACAACACACCAGTGAACATAGCTAAATAAAGCTAAATATGTCCCAGGATACTCCCCCTTATGCCCCAAAGGCTGGGGTGAAGTTGCCACCCTCCTTCATATGTGGTGGTCCTGCCCAAAGGTGTATGATCTTTGGGGACAGGTGAAATCCCGGGTCCAACAAATTTTGGGCTCAGAGATCCCCATGGACCCTTGGTTGTTTCTGTTTAACAAACCACTCCGGGACCGCACAAGGGCTACAATCAAACTAATTACTCATATCTCCACGGCGACAAGATGCGCCATTGCGAGTCTATGGAAGCAGGACAAACTCCCACCAATTGTGTCCATTAGAAACAAGCTGTGGTTTATCTGTATGATGGAAAAATTGACGAGCTTCCTTAATGATACATACCAAAATTTCCATAAAGTCTGGTTCCCCTGGTTCCCCTGGTTCCCCTGGTTCTTTGATAAAGTTCCTACTAGGAACGAAACGCATCAGAGAAACAGGAGTCTCTGTGATGTCCAGCAATATGTCGAAATAAAGCTGATTTTATCTACACTACATGGTTGAGATCCTGATTTGCAGTGCCCGCCTACAAACCCACTTTTGCTGGTTCCCCTGGATAGTTCATGCAGGTAGTCTATATATAAACCCGGACTCTCTGAGCTTATAATACCCAAGAACGTTTATCCCCACCTCTTCCCTCACAGAAAGTTTAGTTCTTACCCCCATCAACGCCCCATAGAATATCTATCTCGTCCCTTTAGTATCCGCCCGGGGCCCTCAGACTGGTATCTCCACTCCTGTTAAATAAGCGCTCACCTGTTACTCCCACCACTCGACCTCAAAACTGTCTAAAGTATCAAGAATTGTCGACTCACCAGGCAGCTGTCTCATCCCCTCCCCCCTTCCCTTCCCTAACTGTCTTTTTTTTATGTACCCCCCCACCCCCTTCCATTTACTTTTGAATGTCTTGCTTTCTGTATACTTCTGCTTGAAAATCCTATAAAAATATTGTAAAAAAAAATAATAAATAATGGTTTTATGTGGGGGCACAAGGGGTATTGTTGTTTATTACATATTGCAATGTTTATTGGAGGCCTAAGAGGTAGGTAGTGGGGCTGTTGTGTGTATGATTTTTTATTGTGTGTAGCTGTGGTGGGTGAAGGGGTATTAGCCCCAATGATGGGTGTTTAGGCCTACCGGGTGGGTAGTGGGAAGGGTTAACCCTTTTAGCATCGGGGACCCCCTGATTCCAGAGTTACAGTCCCTGGTATTTTAATCCCCTGGCTATTTCACGTGGATGCTTTAAAAAATGGTGGTGGCATCGGCACCTGATGCTCCATACCAGGGCCTGTATCTCGGGAAGCAGGGGTTCCCTGAGCTGAACCGCTTTGATTTCTGTCTCAGGGACCCCCAGCTTCCCAAGTTAAAGGCCTAGATATGGGGCATAGGGTGCCGTACCGCCACCATTTTTAAAGTGTCCTCATTAAATAACAGGGGATTTAAATACCAGGAACTGTACTGCTGCGGCCGAGTTTATTCGAGCATTTGCCCGTTCTCGGCCGCAGCAGTAACCTGGCGCGCGCCAGAGGGTGCCGGGCGCGCGCCGAAGACATGGAGGAGCGCCCTCCGATCGGGGCTTTCTCCCTCCCGCTGCCGGGTCCGCCGGGTCCCCCGGAACCCCCTGCCGCCGTCCCCCACATCGCGGGACACCAGGGCTCCCTCGGGGAGCCCTGGACGCACGTGCAGGGGGTGCATGCACCTGATGACGCGTGACCGCGCGGCACGCCGGGGGAGTGCGGCTAGCATGCCGGGGCATCCCCAGGCTTGCAGAGCTAGCCGCACTCAAATAAAATGTGCCGCCTCTGTATCTCAGGAAGCTGGGGTCCCAGAGGCTGAAATCAACGCGGTTCAGCTCAGGAGACCCCTGCTCCCACACACTATTAATAAAAATTACATTAAAGCAGCTTCATTACCTTAGCGATATCCGCCACGTTAACTGATTTAAAAACATTTTTTTTTTGGGGGGGGGGGGGTGAGGGGATTAATACTAGTATAGATGAGTAGGGTGTCTCCGGAGCAGAACCTTGTTGATTTGAGATACAGGCCCGTTATGGGGTGCCAGTAGCTCCTATGCATTTAAATGTTCCGCGTCACTTGACCGTGGGAATCAAATGCATAGGAGATACCGGCGCCCCATAACGGGGCCTGTATCTCGGGAAGCAGGGTGTCCCCGGACCTCAAATCATTGCGGTTCTGCTCTGGAGAACCCCTGCTCATCTATACTAGTCATAAAATTTTAATTACATATATTTTTTTCCGGCGAGATTTGCGCAGGGGGAGACGTCTCTCTCTCTCTCTCTGCAGAAGATAGAACTTGCCAGGTGGGCCCTTTTTGGAGGGCTGATCATCTCGGCGCAGGCTACTCGCCATTTGTTGAAATGTTGCTATCACTGATATTCGGGCAATTCTGCATACCATGATAGCAATGCTGCCAAAAATGGTGATTTAAAAAAAAAAAAAAGCCGATTTTGTTTTTTCGGCACTTAGTGCATAGGCCCCATAATTTGATGGCAGATAAGACGCATTTGCCTCACCTATCTGTTAAAAAACCTCAGATCCTATTACATCATTTGCTTTTTTTCCTTATTTAGGATACTGTTATGTCTATGGGAAGCAATTTTTTATTCCCTCACTGTATTAGCCTGTTTGGATGCTATTCTATAAATCCACAAGTGACATAACTACAATTGTTGGGCCCCCCTGCAAAAAATGTTAAAAGACCTCCATCTGTCACTCTCTTCTCACCTTTTTTTCTAACTTTCCCCTCTCTCTAACTCTCCTCCAATCTCTAACTCTACCCCCTCCTCTCCAACTCCCCTTCCTCTCTAACTCTCTTTGCTCCCCTCTAACTCTCCCCTTCTCTCTAACTCTCCCACCTTTCTCTCTAACTCTCCCAGTTTCCTTTCCTCTCACTCTGACACCTCCACCCTAACTCTCTCACTCTCCTCCCTAATTTCTATCTCTCCCACCTTCTCCCTAACTCTCTCTCTCCCCTCCTCTCTCTCTCACTCTTCCCCTTCCTCTTTAACTCTCTCACTCTTCCCCTTCCTCTTTAACTCTCTCACTCTTCCCCCTCCTCTCTAACTCTCACACTCAATTCTCCCTCCTCTCACTCAATATCCCCTCCTCTCTTACTCAATTTTCCCTTCCTCTTACACACAATCCCCCCTTCTCACACTCTGCACCACAATCTTTCACTTAATCCCCCACCCTCTTACTTTGCCTTGTGGGATGGGGGCGAGGCCTCGGATTCCATGTCGGTGGGAAGCTGAGGCCACGGGGGCGGAAGAGGAAATTAGAAATTGAGCCGGATTTCTGGGAGGACACAACTTCTGGTGCCAACCAGTACATGGGTAACAAAGGCCCAGACAGTCCGACATGGAGATTGGACTCAAACTCTGGCCATGCCCAAGTTCTAGTTCCAGCCACCCAAGGGCTCTGCTCTCGGAGACCCTGCATTGCAGGGTTTTGCAGTAGTATATTTATACCCCTAAAATCCACCCCCCTTTTAGTAAAAAAAAAAAGTACTCCTTCACAACTTCTTGTATTAACTTTAGTTTTAGCACTAATTTTTCTCTTAAATATGCTTCCTCCTCTAACTTGGTAAAACCCTTTATATAATGTATTTTAAGGTTTTAATCGATTCTCGTCTTCTCTCCTCCAAACTGTACATGCTGAAGTAATTTAGTTTTTTTCTTATATGTAAGATAGGTGCTTTTAATCAATAGGAGTGAATTACTGTCATGCGCTATGGCTTGCGCCGAATGATGAACACACTTAATGAGTGTGAGTGGGCTGAAGGTAAGGCATATGGAGCATCATAGGACCACTAGGGAGGTCGGGGCTCAGGGGCAAAGAAGTATGTCTTACCCCTGTCAGCTCATCCGTCCTGGGTCCTGTAGCTCCTCGGTAGCCAATCCCGCAGCGTGCATCCGGCAAGGTGAGTGTGAGGAAATGAAGAGGAAAGATCCGGTGCAACAGCAAACAGCCAAATGACGTCAGATCCACAGTTAAATGCAGTAACTTTATTGGTATGGACACACACAAGTAAAAACAGCAGGCTGCAGCACAGCCTCCTCCTCTACGCGTTTCACGCTCTGCTGGCGCTTCATCTGGTAGTGAGGAGAGTGACTGCAAGCCCAACATTTAAAGTACAAACCCCGCGAACAGGGACTTAATTAAAACTATTTCAGCTATGGACCTCCAGAGAAAACCAGTGTGTCTCAGTGATCACATGATTGGCATATATTGACCACCTATGGCTAAACTACACAAAACAAATGTTATTCTATTTTTACATATGTTAAATTCAAAGAACATATGTTGGAAATCTCTGGATGGTACTGATTGCTGAAAAACATATAAAAAGTTAATAAACGTTGCAACATTGAAGGGTCACGTGAAACATAGGGCCTCATGCAGAGAGCAGCGCTAACAGGGAAAGCGGCATGTATTGGCGAAATCTGCCTTTAGAAAGGCAGATAATGGGGAGTTTTAAAAAAGCGCCATTTTTTTTTTTTTCACAGAATCTCGCCGCGCGGCTGGAGAGAACAGAAATCTCTCCAGTCTTGAAAACGGCCGTATGCAGAGAGCAGCGAACGCCATCTAGTGGCTGTTCGCGGCAAAAAAATGGCGCGATTTTCAACATTTTTCCTCTCCACCAAGCAGCTGGCGCTCCGCGGCCGGTGGAGGAGAAAAAAAAAATCGATTTCTTTCCCACTAGTTTCAACAGCGCTCATAGCGCTGTTTGAAACTCTCCATATGCAGAAAGGATTGTAAATGCAGTTTTATGCCCTTTCTGCATATGGAGAAAAAAACTCTCCAATAAAGCGAAAAAAAATTCCCCTCTCCAATTCTAAATAGCGCTGCTCTCTGCATGAGGCCCATAGTCTTTGATTAATTGTATTCTTAAAATTGTATCGTACTATATTGCACAAGACTCCTAATGAATCACGAAACCCTGGGAAGGGGGGGAGGGTGGGGAGGGGGGGGGAAGGGGGAGAAGAGGGGGAACGGGGAGGAGAGGGGGGAGGGGGAGGGGGGAAAGGGAGGTGGGGGGCCAGGGAGAGCAGAAGAACTCATGATCATAATAAACTGCATATTGTACATGGATACACAGTATGTATCTAAACTAGGATATATGCAATCATAAAAAACATCTTAGGTCCCAATCAACATTCAGTCCATTGGGCTGCAGTGTATTAAGAGTAAAAATCCATTGTGCTTCTCTTTGGTGGAGGATTTTAATCCTATCTCCACCCCGTATAGGTAAAGCAATTTGTTCTATTGCCACACACTGAAATGACGCTGCAGAACCCAATGGACATGAATTAAGATGTCTGGACACAGGGTGTAACATGTCATGATTACGGATCAATCTAAGATGCTCTAAGATCCTAATCTTGAGCATACAACTTGTTAAGCCGACGTACTGTTTAGTACAACGGCAAGTCAATAGATATATCACGAAATCTGATCGACATGAGATGAAAGATTGAATCTTAAATCTACGTTTCCCATCTGAATTGGAGAAATATGTGGCTTGCAGCATGTTAGGACAAACTTTACATCTTCCACATTTATATGAACCCATTAATTTGGGAAAGAACGACCTAGCGGACTTAATGGGTTTAAGCACACTTGGTGACAGTTTGTTACCCAATGTAGGAGCCTTGCGGAACACAACTTGTGGACCTGTACTAACGATTTTAGATATCAGGGGATCTAGTGTCAAGGTACCCCAATGTTTATTAATGATAGATTTGATAGCAAGGGCCTGGTCGCTATAACCTGTGATAAAGAAAGGAACATCTGATCTATCAACAGGTCTGGAATTTTTTGGAATCATGGAAATTAAGGAATCTTTTTCTGTATCTAGAGCTATTTCAAAAGCCCTATTCAGATCTTCCTGCTGATAGCCCCTGGCCAAGAATCTATCTTTCATATCCTCCACCCTCTGAACAAAGTCCTCCACGGAGGAACAGTTCCGGCGTAATCGCAAGAACTGCCCCCGTGGGATACTCTTGATCAGGGGGCGGGAATGACAACTGTCAGCATGTAATAATGTGTTCCTAGCATTTTCTTTACGGAATATATCTGATTGAATGCATTTGGAATTATCCACATATAATTTAAGATCTAGAAATTGTATCTTATTTATATGATAATTATGTGTGAACTTCAGGTTCAGTTGATTATCTGACAGATAATCAAAGAATTTGAGCAACTCGACTTCCCCACCACTCCAGACCATCAACAGGTCATCAATATAGCATTTGTAAAACACTATATTGTGGCTGAAAGGATTATTATCTCCAAACACGTGGGAGGCCTCCTAACAATCCATGAAAAGGTTGGCGTAGGATGGGGCAAAGGATGTCCCCATGGCAGTCCCACGTGTTTGGAGATAAAATTGCTGGTTGAATGTGAAGTAATTATGCGTGAGGGAAAAACAGATACTATCCAGAATGAAAGCGATATGTGTAGGGGATAAATTAGATTGTGATTCTAGAAAAAAACTAGTGGCTGTAATGCCGTGCTCGTGATGATTGATGTTGTAGAGAGAGGCTACATCAAGAGTGACCCATAAATAAGATGTATGCCAAGTGAAAGGTGCCAGGAGTGAAAATGTGCTTAGAGTCCATAACATAAGAAGGTAAATTGTGCACTAATGGTTGAAGGAAGTGGTCAATGTACTGTGAGAGATGTTCACCCAGGGAACCAATACTAGAAATAATGGGTCTACCTGAGGGTGTGATGAGTGTCTTGTGAATTGTGGGCAAGTGGTGAAAAATGGGTATGATGGGGTCTGAAGTGGTGAGGAAGTCCCTTTCGGTGGAAGACAAAACATGTAACATTTAATCTATACTATAAATCTAAGTTGGATTCCGTTTTCCATTTGTTTGTATGTCCGAAGCATCAATATCTCACAAACGGCACCCTGTAGCACAACGCAACTTGGACTGTAAATTCTGCGGCAGATTTGTAGGTCAACACAACTATTTTGAGGTTCCAATGTGACTCACCTCCCAAATTATGGACATTCTAAGTTTCCCTCGGCTAATGTTAGAGCACGAGTGGGGGCTGGGGGGCCTGGCTACTAAGGGAAAGGGCGTGTCCTTGCATGGATCAGGGATGTGTGTGTATGTGATGTGAGATGTGTGGGGGAGATGTGCCAGCGGGGGGAGGGGGAGATGTGGGAGGGGGTACATGTGCTGGCAGCAGGGGAGATGTACCAATGGGGGGGGGCAGGAACATTTGCCAGCAGTGAGGGGAGATGTACCAATGGGGGAGAGATGTGCCGGAAGCGAGGGGACATGCCACAGCAGTGCAGGGAGATGTGCCGCCAGCTGGGGCAGAGGGCGGGGGCAAGAAACACACACACAGACAGACACACACACATATACAGACACACAGACACAGACAAATATCACCCCACACTACATCCAGCAGCGGGGGGGGGGGCGGGCAGATGTGCCGGCAGCAGGGGGGGCGGGGACATATATTCTATATTATATTCCCCGGGTGAAGCCGGGCACAAAGCTGGTTGTGTATAAATGCATTGAGTAGTCGCAAGAGTGCATTGATAGTCATTGCTGTAGACAAAATTCAGAGTTGCCACTCTTGCTTAGTGTCACAATTATTTTTTTGTGGATAATACCTTTTTAACAGACCAACATGAGAGTTTTCCATAGGTGCAATTTATATAGGAATCCTAACCAATTGTCACAAAATATTCTATTTCCCTAAAGATCATTTCTTCCAAAATTCAATAATTTGAAGGTCAAGAACTATTGAGATCGGAACTCCAATAACCAAGCTAAGAGAGAAAATTAAATGGCTGACATAGAGGAATAATTAGAAAAAGGGAAAAGTAAAGGGGAGACAGATAGGTAAGAGACATGAAACTAATCAGGGAGAGAAGGTTTAAGTAGATGAGTGTCTGCCATGATGTTTTGCTAAGGGGCAATGTATGATTTATTTATAGTCCATCCATATGAGATATCTTAAAAGACCATAAAAGTCCATTGTTGTAATCACTGCTCATGTGAAAAGACTTTAAAAAAAAGTCCAAGACCATTAAAACAACTTAAGCAAGTAATGTAATATGCCAATATCAGTACAGGGTTGGGGGTTTCAAAAGAAATAACATGCAACATTTTTTCTCAAAGGATCACAGATTTATGTGACACATGATTAGCCAATAAAGTGGGGACTAAAGCAGTTCTGAGAAACTATCTAACAATATATTTTATATTTCAATGTAGCATCATAATAAATATGGGCTATTTAAAGTCCATGTACTGTATGATTTAAAATGCCATTGGGTATTGATATGGGCAGTTTTAAACTCTCATAATAAATATGACACATTTGCTAATTCAGCTGAGTTTCTCTATATGCTTCCAGTCTACTATGGTTCCTTCTTCTATGCCCATAAAGTTCAAATTCACCATTGTTTGCCATGTTGTCAAAAATAAATCCCCTCTACTTTTGTCTAGAGTGGATTGGACGATACTTAAGGGAGTAGGTTCAAACTATGGGGTTATGGTGGGTTATACTTTCTGGAGACATTATATTATATTTTAGAGTTTCCATTTTAATAATAGAAGTTTTACTTGAAAGTGAGCAGACATACAGACATACAGTGCATTACTTTGTATTGCAGTATACTCATTTTCTTTGGTTTCCTCCATAGTTAATTCAGCGTTAAATAAAGGTAGGTAAGATGTTAAAAAGTAAAGCTGTGATGCAGTTTTATGATCTCCATAATCATAAATTCATGTGTGAAAAAATAATGGATATTCTTAAACCTTTCAGATGTCACATATACATGTCCTGAACTGTTGCCTCATGGTAACCAGTATCCTGGTACATAAATGAAAGTGTTAACACAAGTAATATATTGATTATGAGCTTCCTAGAAGCTATTATAAGCTATAAACAGCATTCTTCAGTGGACAAGATTTTTCAAAAATAATGATAACATTTAAACATATTTTGAAGCTATATACATATTATTGTTAAATAGCTTTAGATATAGCAAGACATTTAGAATGCACTTTTCTACATTTCTAAACATTGTATTTACTGTTCTTCTGAGCTACTACACACACACAAAAGATGGATTAATACATCCTTTAGGTAGCATTAGAACCTAGAGAGAGAACATAGAGAATAGCATTAGATTAGAACATCTACATGAAACATTATCTGTATGTCTAAAAGTTGACAGTTTCCTGATATAAAAAAAACACCATTGCTCTGTAAAGAAAATCAATTGCTGTACTTGCAGTATCTGGGATTGCTAATGCTGTACCCTGATCACATAGACATTTCATTCTGTGTTTCCTCTGTGATTCTCTGATTTATAGCAATTCGACAATTCCCTTACTGAATATCCTAAGAAGAAATGGCTATTTCATAGTCAGTGCAAGATGCCTGCACAGTGAACCATGTTAATGAAACAGCATTTTAGAAAATTATATACAGTATATTTGTACTGTATGTGTATTAGAAATCCATAATCATAATTTTCCCTCATTCTGTAACTATAGTATATGTTTTTGAAACTAATTCCTAAATCCAAACGGGGGAACATCATATTATATACAGTACAGTATATAAGGGAACAAATGAGGCATACATTGTATGCTTTGGTCCAAACTTCACAAATCTGTTTTTGTAATTTCTGGCTTTACAGCATTACAGCATTAGCAAATCCACATAATACTGAAACGTATATTATTAAGACCAATTACTAATGCAATGTTCTGATTAATCAGACTATACTGTATATACATATAAATGAGTTGTTGGTGTTTGTGTGGGGGTGGTAGACATCTGATATAATTATATACATTTTCTTCCCCTCCCCCCTCTTTCTTCATCCCTATATGTTTCCTTTCAACACAAATAGATTAACAGTTTTACATTTTAGGCATCATGTCAGGAAAAGAGAAACATATGGCTTCTGATTTGCATATAGAAAGCAAATTCACTCACTTCGGAAAAATGATTCTTTGTTACATCAAGTAATAGAAAGTGGCTGACTTACCAAGAGCATTATTGCAGCAGGGCAAATGCCTCTTCTTTACACCCTTCTAGCCTTAAACCTCTCCAACAAATCAGTGTTAACTCTACCTTTTCTGTCTCATACAAAATGTGACCAAGGGGCAGTATAAAGGGAAAATATGCAGCTGAGATATACGGTGAGATGTTGCTGCATACACAATCGATACTGAAAGAAAGAATGTTGTATGGAATAATGATACATATCAAGTACACACACACACACACACACACACACACACACACACACACACACACACACACACACACACACACACACACACACACACACACACACACACACACACACACACACACACACACACACACACACACACACACACACACACACACACACACCACGATGCTGATGTAAGTAAAGGGATGAATGATGCACAGACACAACACACCTATTTATAAAATCGCAACTGGGATTACAAATGAGCCATCTGTATACAGGATGTACACACACAGATACGAAGGTAATCAAATATTTAATGATGCAAAATCTGACATTTAGAGGAAGCAGACGTTAGCATAGCGGTCTCTTGCAATGTAGTGATAAATTATCCAAGGATGGAACTGCCATGCGGAGAAAATTCACAGAAAATAAAGAATCTTACCATGTGTATCTGTCATTTCCATCAATTCAGAGGTCAGAATCTTCACCATTCCCTCCCCTTTTATTCTAGACATGTTGCAGAAACAATCAAATGTAACAAAAAAAATCCTCAATATACTGTGAATAACATCTGCCCATGTACACTGTTACTGTAGCTTGCTCACCGAGGTTTCTGGCTAAAGCTGATCGTGCTGTTGCATTGCAAATGAAAGTAGATTTCAAGAGCTTGCGGCAACTAGCTCTGCAAATTAACAAGCTGGAGTGAAAAAAAAAGCCTTTCATTCTCAGCAACCACTGGGCACCCTACTGCTGCTCTCTTATCCTATTTTCTCCCTCTTATTGTATATTATAGGCTTAAATTAGTTTTAGAGCAAATAACTACAAATTTGGTTAGCCTGTCGTTTGCTAGGAGGAGTTTGATGCTTATTAGGGGGATTTCAAGGGGGTGGGGAGGAAGCAGTGCACTGAATAGAATAGTATTAGTAATAATAATGAGTTGGATTGTGCTGCTGAAATGACCATTATATCTGGAGAGAGCTGAGGCTCCTTGAGAACAGTGCAGGATTTCTGTGGCTGTTCATATCTCTCATAGCCTTCCAGCCTCTTGAATTCTCATTGGATCCTCCCCAGCTCCCTAAATCATTACAGCTGCTATATCTATCTGGATGACTATAGTTTCTCTCACTAGTTCTCTCTTTATCACATAGTCCTTAGCAACATTTTTACTTTGCTGTTTAGATTTGCACTGTGTTTCTCCTGGGTCCTGCACGGTTTTCTTAGCATAGTTTTCCACTCTGACACATTCCTCTTTTTATTGCATTTTTTTTTCATGAGGATCATCTCCAAGTCAATTTCTTATGCTGTTCTCCTAATCTTTGTGTGCTGAATGATAATTTTGGGTGGCTTTGCTGTATCTCTGTTTCTGGGCTGTTTTACTTGGTGTGGTGCCACAAAGCTGCTGCTCAGAGTGACTCAAGTTCAGTCACAAACCCTTTCCTCTGTTTGGTCTTGAAGACTATGGAATTTATCTTTTTATTCTGGATGGATACATTTGGCGGACAATAATATTTCCTCCTTATTTGTGATCTGGTGAGTGTTAATTTTACGTAGATTGTAATTCTACGATAAAGTGCATTGCATTTTCTTTAGTATGCCAATACAATGTTTTACACATAAATAAAACTGCTGCTCTATGAGAACCTAATTATACAATATTCATAGTCTTACATAATTTATGTCTTGATGTCATATTTCGTATATATCTTGTCACCACGCACTCTCGTATAATGTATATAACTTTAATAATGTTAATTTATTTCAATTTCCCATTGCTTTATTAATGAAAACATATTGAGAAAAAATCGAGTTACCAGTGCCTTACAAACGTCTGCAGTTGCATTTCTATTTCAGTTATGTAAAGGAATTTTTACATGTACGTTTTATGGGAGAAGAAAGAACATACTAAGAATACAGGACATCAGAAAAGTTCATTGCTCTGCCCTCTAAGATTGCTCAAACCGGTATATAGTAGAGGATTGATACAGTAGATGGATAGGTGGATAGATTGGAGATCGTGTATATGTACAGTAGCTCATGATATCCTAAGCTGTAATTATTTCCTTTAGGATAATTTGTGATGTGAAAGAAATGTTGCATGTATGCATTAGTTCCATTGAGGCTTCAGTAATAGTTCTGAATGATACAGTATTTTGGAATTACTGAAATGGTCTAGAATTGAGATCATGACTACTGTCTTCAGTTACACAAATACAGTAGTGCATCAAGATACCAAAGTATAAATCCCCTTTTCATGTGATTCTGGTTTTTGCTCACTGCAGGAATTTTCTGATCATCCAAGAGTCTGTGGGGAATGCTAAACTTCTTTATTACTGAGGTTGC
The DNA here is from genome assembly GCF_040206685.1 of Ascaphus truei. Taxonomy (NCBI): domain Eukaryota; kingdom Metazoa; phylum Chordata; class Amphibia; order Anura; family Ascaphidae; genus Ascaphus; species Ascaphus truei. The sequence continues at coordinate 47,716,450 of NC_134492.1, forward strand.
TGTATTTCAAAGATCCATATATTGTATAAGACAAAAGCTTGAATGACACAATATTTGATAAAAGAACCAACCAATTAAGCTCCCTACACAATTTCTGGAATATTTATGTTAAGTGTATAGGATCAATCAGTGACGAATAATAATGTGTCATGCAGTAACTTCAATAATAATGCGCTATTCCATTAATGTTTTATGTTATCACATACAGGTATACAAGTTCCATTTCCATTATGTCTCTTTACATAAGAACAGGGTTACAATGTAAAATGTATGCTGGTGTCCCTATTGCAGTTCATCTCCTAACAAACCGAAAATGATGTGTCACAGATTCACACCACTGTAGCCTGCTATCACCTCCTTGCTGAAACAGGCTTCACCTTGTTGCTACAAGATCTATACTGTAGGTACAATTCTTCCAATAATGTTAAATGATGTGGCATTAAAGCTATCAAGATAGTAAATTCCTCATGATACTTTATTATGAACCTTCCACTTAAGCTGATGTCACAACTAACAATTGGCTAATATTCAATCCACTTACTTAAAAGACATTTCAAATGCAGTTCTGTAAACAATTTTGACATTTACTTATTCAAGCTTTTGGCTTAAACTTTTGTATGTGCAGTGGCAAGACCGTTCCTATTTATTGTTTCAGCGCAGAAATATAGAAAGTATTACACATACAGCAGGGAATCAACTCTGAGGAATCTATTAGAATATGTGAAAATTATAGTGTTTAAGGATAATTTAGCACGTCATATACCATATGCATTTCTGCATGGATTGTAAGTGATTTTGCACCAAGCTATATCTGTTCTTCTACATAGACAATGACTAATTCTATCCTTTCTGGAAATGCAATTGATTTTGCTTTAAGGTGTATGCTAAATTATTATTGATGATAATAATAATTATAATTACTAATACATTAGCTCTTTAATGCCAAAGATTGCCAGTAAATTAGTGCCCTGCAGTTTTTTGCAAGAACCTTCAAACATTAAATGGGTCTCACATGACTGTTTCTGCTACTTAAAGTGTATGCAAGCTTTAATTATTACATATATTATTATTACAGTTATATAGTGGTAGCATAGTTCATCAGTACTAAATTAATGTTACAACATGGTCATTGTGGACAACTATAAACATTTGTTTTACTGATACGTATGCTCACATACATTATCTTGTATGTGAACATCTCAATGGCACCTTCAGATGTGACCAGTAATTGCCAATTATATGATTAGGCAAGTTAATAAAACGTATATACATTATGGGGACAAAATAAAATAAAAACTATGACACCCATTGGATCTTCAAATAAGTACTATATTCAAACAGCAACATTAGTAATCTGTAGACATAATACATCTGCAGGAATTGTGGGGAACTATTAACAGTCAAATTAAGTTTGTACTTTTTTCAGTTTTCAGGCACACAAATAAAATAGGACTTGTAATTAACAATATAACTTGATTGACAAACAAGTATTTTCAACTTAATAAAATAAGCTTTAGTTTCTATATATCATACACACTTGAAATTCTTTAGTCTGACTGTGGAAGTGTCTTTTATACACCAGCAGGGGGAGGGGTCCCTTTGGAGTTTGATGGCTGTTCAATGTTCCACACTGTATCTGCAGCTCAGCAGATTCTAGGTCTCAAATGGCTCTTGTCCTGTTCTGCTACTAACCTTGGGACTGCTGGAGCTGGAATTGTTTTATGGACAAGGGCACACAGTATTGTCAATTGCACCATCTCTCCTTCACGAAACGAATGACTGATAGATTGTTATTGCCCCTAGTCATTGGTACCAGAAATAAGAAAGCTATAATGTATGTGCCTACATTTCTGGGAAGTTGTGCGTGTGAAAGAGACAGGGAGAAAAAGAAGGATGGGGGAAGGGAATGATTACAGATAGAGAAATGGAATGGCAGAGATAAAGAGCTCTGGGAGGGGACGAGGAAAGTAGAGGTAGAGAGATAGCGCTATCTAGAGAAAGTGAGTGTAAAAGCAAGGAATATACAGAGATACACATACCCTATACAGTATGTGTGCAAAATGCAAACAAGAGAGAGTACAGCATAGTGAAATGAATGAATACATTGTTAATAAATGACAACAAGGGTAAGATAATATGAAAAGGAATTTGTCTATACCTCAGACAGAGTGTAGAAAAGGAAGGCAAAATGAGCCAATTAAGTTTACAGTATAAAAAAAAGAAGCTTCAGGAAAGAGAGAAAGATACATGTATTGCAGTAAGACTGTGGTTCTTCATAATGCAAAATATTTTGATGTTAAAAGTTAATATTGCAATATTGCAATGGATGGGAAAGTATTGAAAGAAGAAAAGAAGAGTAACAACCAGGAAAGTGAGTGGTGAAAGTGTAACACAGTGATAAGAAGAGTTAATAAAGTAGTGACTGGTATTCAAGCATCGCTACTTCTAATTTTTACCTTACAGGAACATTGTCCATCAGTTATCAGAGGTAAGAATGTGGAAAATAACACAATAGCTTATTACAAGACAAGAATCTGTTTCTGTGATCTTCTTTTGTACTTTTTTTTCTCTTGGTCCCTTAATCAGTTGACGTTTGGTGTGTCTCTTGTTACCTTTCATGTTTTGTCTTCTTAATTTTGTTAAAACAAAAAAAAAAAGACAATGAAGTCTAAATATTTTAGTAAATGTCTAAAAATTGTACAATATATCATGATGGAAAAAGATTTAGAAAGACAATACTTATTTGCTCTATTATTACACACCTGTTGTATTGTATGTTGCATTGCTAGAACAGAGCAACCAATTAAAATATATATCTGTTTATTTACAGTATGTTGTATATTTTCTTACAGAGTCTAAGATATACAGTACTCAAACAGACAATAATGTCTAGAGCCTCCGGGTTGTGGGTGAGACACCAAAAAGTCCCCAAACTGGATGCACCGACTCAACAAACCTATACAGTATATCAATAGCTAAATATATACTAGTATAAGAATCAATAGGGATTGTACTGTATGTATACTATTTTAAGTATAAGTCTATTGAGGGCAGGAGCTCAGTGAAAAACTACCCTAAGGGAGGCAATTACCCAGGAACATAACAAATGTGATAGTTAGGAAGTAAATAAAACACTTTTTTATTAATACTATATACAATAAAAAAATAGGGGTATTTGGAACATATTCAGCGAATCTACTCGAGGCCAGAGATATAAAAGTGGATCCGTAATTAGGTTACATACTGTAGTAGATAGCGAGGAAAAAGGTGGTCACTTACATTTAGGATGACAAATGTCACAAACTGGACTGCTCGGTGGGCAAGGTAATAGTGATTATGCACTACTGTATACATTTTAATGTAAAGGCAATGCTTGTGTCCGCAGTCACCATTTTTGCCAGGCTCAGTGTATGGTAATATATAGAGGAGCCTGCTGCGTAGTTATCTGTAGCGTGTAAGGGAGTAGAAGCTCAATGCCAAATTATTAACTTCGTCATAAGTCCCTGTGAGTAATAACCACCCTCTAATGTCAAGGTTCGTAAATCCATAAAATTAGGGGTACCATGGGGAGGGGAGGGATGGAAAACAAGGATACACCGGAAAATGTGTTGTAAAAAAAAAATAGTATGTGGGGGGAAGAATGGTAATATAGCAATGTATCCAAGAGCCTGCAGGGGGGTTGATAAAATAGCTATTGAATAAACCCGCAGACAGCTTACCCAGGGCCCAGGACTACCATGGAGCCGCCGGGCCCAAAACAATTGTCCCGTCTCTCTCCCCCTGTCGGCGGCCCTGCTAATACTGACATATGAATGCATCTCTAGTTTGCATAAAATAATACATTCATACTTAAAATGAATAGGTATATATATGTGTGTATATATATATATATATTTATATTATATAATTATATATATAATTATATTACATAATTTGCGATATATATATATGGCAAATTATATTCTCACCATATCAATGGAAATAATTCAGTCATCATTTACTGCACCGACACACTTTATTCGAGCAAATGCCTGGTTTGTACCTGGCAGAAACCTGGAATCCGCCACTGCTCACCTCTTGCATGCTTCGTTGCGCTTGCCTTCCCAGCCACGGTTCATGCCTGGCTGACGGGGGCCTGATCTTGTTAAATGATAATGAGAATGATTTACTAGGCTGCGATGTTTCGATTGTCCACCAGATGGCATAAACTCATGACTTAAGTAATGTGTGGCCTTTGCAAGTTGTTTCGTTTCCAAAAAAAGTTACTTTATCCCAGTACAGTATGCTATTGTGTAACTTGTCCTTGAGACTGAAGGAATAGTTGCAAAAAATGTATCAATTTAGGCTTTACATACAGTAATGTATTAAATAAAGACAAAGATCATTTTCACTTACACTATTCTACAGAGACATGAGTGAACAAGTGGAGCCCGTGTTCCAAAAACCTGACAGAAGTTATGCTTATTTGATATGGGCCGCTATAAATGCAACAGAGGATAAGATGGCAACAGTTGTTCAAATTTATCAGTATTTTATCGAAAATTATGACTTTTACAGATTTTCGCCAACTCCTCATTTGTGGAAGCATGCAATAAGGAAAAGGTTATGTAGTGACCCCTGTTTTCACCGTATTGAGCCCCAATTTGTTGGAGGGTATTGGTGTGTGTCACAGGGTTTTTCCCGTATCTATGATAATGGAGGCGGCAAAAGGCGAAGGGTCGTGTTAAAACGAAATAAGAAGCGACAGTCCCTGCCAAGCAATGCGCCAGAACCAGAACCAGAACCAGCAGCAGCACCAGCTTATCATCATGGTCCCGCCGTCGGTGACAAATCTGAGATGGATTTCGCAGCCAGTTTTGATGAAGCTTGCATGTACCTAAGCGATTTCCCGCTGACTACAGGTGGGCTAGTCCCTCTGCAAAATGATGAAAGCTGGACTGGAAGTGGGCCGGCGCCAGCGCAAGCTGAATGGGAAATTTAGTAATACTGTACTGTACAGTATGGTGAGTACTGTATTTTTGCCGTATTATTTTGGTGGGGCTGGCTGGGAACTTCTTTAGGGGGCTGACCATTACTGTACATTAAAACTTTTCATTTTGTTTTTCCTCAGAAAAGAAAACGGCTAATGGGGGGATTTCGATGGATTATATTGTACTGTATGCTGATGTTTTCCGGCCATACAGTATACTGTGTAATAAACCCGAATAAATAAAACTACTGTATGCATTTATTCTACAGTACATGTTCAGTAAATTACTGCACATACTGGGGGCGAGATGTGTTTGCAGCAGAGAGAGATTTAATAATATTGTACAGTGAGCAGGGGGTTCCCTGAGCCAGAAATTAATGCTCAGGGAACCCCCCTGCTCCTGATCAATATTATTAAAAATACGGAAAATGCTGCGTCATTACCATAGCTGATAGCCGCTAAGGCAATGAAGGGGTTAACCCACCGTGCCCGCTTTATTGTGTGTAGTGGGGATGGGTGAGGGGGGTATTTGGCCCTTGGTGTGAGTTTAGGACTTGCGGGAGGGGGGGGGGGGTTGCGGGTGCACTTAACCCCTTCACGATCGTAGCAGTTAATACCGCTACGGTCATGAAGGGGTTAAGCCCTCCCGCTACCCCACCCCCCCCCCCCCCCGCAAGCCCTCCCCAAGCATCGTTGGGGCGAATACCCCATTCACCCACCCTCCCGCTACCCACAATAAAAAAATACACACACACAGCAGCCGCCAAAAAATAAATAAATAAATGACAATAAATACATTGGAAATACATTTTTATTGATAGTGTAGATGTGCAGGGGGTCTCCGGAGCTGAACCGCGGTGGTTTTAGGTCTGGGGACCCCGTGCCCCCCGAGATACAGGCCCCTTTAGGGGGTGCCGGTAGCCCTCTGCTTGGTTTAAAGGTCCGATCACGTGATCGCGGCCTGTAAACCAAGCAGAGCAGAGGGATACCGGCACCCCCTAAAGGGGCCTGTATCTCGGGGGGCACGGGGTCCCCAGACCTGAAACCTGTGCGCTTCAGCTCCGGAGACCCCCTGCACATGTACACTATCAATAAAAATGTATTTCAAATGTATTTATTGTCATTTATTTATTTATTTATTTATATTTATTTATTAATTGTGCTGCTGCTGCTGCTGCAAGTCGTAAACTCACACCAAGGGCCAAACACCCCCCTCACCCCCAATAAAAAAAATTCACGCACAGCAGCCCCACAATTAATAAATAAATCTAAATAAATAAATAAATAAAATCTATGTAAAACCCCCTCCCCCTATTCTCGCTTTTAAAACGCCCTGCCTTCTCTCTAATCTATGTAAAAAAAACCTCCCCCTATCCCCCTATCCCCCTATTGTGTGTGTGCGTTAAGCTTCCCTGCAAGCTATGTAAAAAAAACCTCCCCCTATTGTGTGTGTGTTTAAATCTGGCTGGCCTGTGTTTCTGAGTGCTGAGTGCTCTGCGTTTAAAGGTCCCGATCACGTGATCGCGGCCTGTAAACCAAGCAGAGCAGAGGGATACCGGCACCCCCTAAAGGGGCCTGTATCTCGGGGGGCACGGGGTCCCCAGACCTGAAACCTGTGCGCTTCAGCTCCGGAGACCCCCTGCACATGTACACTATCAATAAAAATGTATTTCAAATGTATTTATTGTCATTTATTTATTTATTTATTTATATTTATTTATTAATTGTGCTGCTGCTGCTGCTGCAAGTCGTAAACTCACACCAAGGGCCAAACACCCCCCTCACCCCCAATAAAAAAAATTCACGCACAGCAGCCCCACAATTAATAAATAAATCTAAATAAATAAATAAATAAAATCTATGTAAAACCCCCTCCCCCTATTCTCGCTTTTAAAACGCCCTGCCTTCTCTCTAATCTATGTAAAAAAAACCTCCCCCTATCCCCCTATCCCCCTATTGTGTGTGTGCGTTAAGCTTCCCTGCAAGCTATGTAAAAAAAACCTCCCCCTATTGTGTGTGTGTTTAAATCTGGCTGGCCTGTGTTTCTGAGTGCTGAGTGCTCTGCGTTTAAAGGTCCCGATCACGTGATCGCGGCCTGTAAACCAAGCAGAGCAGAGGGATACCGGCACCCCCTAAAGGGGCCTGTATCTCGGGGGGCACGGGGTCCCCAGACCTGAAACCTGTGCGCTTCAGCTCCGGAGACCCCCTGCACATGTACACTATCAATAAAAATGTATTTCAAATGTATTTATTGTCATTTATTTATTTATTTATTTATATTTATTTATTAATTGTGCTGCTGCTGCTGCTGCAAGTCGTAAACTCACACCAAGGGCCAAACACCCCCCTCACCCCCAATAAAAAAAATTCACGCACAGCAGCCCCACAATTAATAAATAAATCTAAATAAATAAATAAATAAAATCTATGTAAAACCCCCTCCCCCTATTCTCGCTTTTAAAACGCCCTGCCTTCTCTCTAATCTATGTAAAAAAAACCTCCCCCTATCCCCCTATCCCCCTATTGTGTGTGTGCGTTAAGCTTCCCTGCAAGCTATGTAAAAAAAACCTCCCCCTATTGTGTGTGTGTTTAAATCTGGCTGGCCTGTGTTTCTGAGTGCTGAGTGCTCTGCGTTTAAAGGTCCCGATCACGTGATCGCGGCCTGTAAACCAAGCAGAGCAGAGGGATACCGGCACCCCCTAAAGGGGCCTGTATCTCGGGGGGCACGGGGTCCCCAGACCTGAAACCTGTGCGCTTCAGCTCCGGAGACCCCCTGCACATGTACACTATCAATAAAAATGTATTTCAAATGTATTTATTGTCATTTATTTATTTATTTATTTATATTTATTTATTAATTGTGCTGCTGCTGCTGCTGCAAGTCGTAAACTCACACCAAGGGCCAAACACCCCCCTCACCCCCAATAAAAAAAATTCACGCACAGCAGCCCCACAATTAATAAATAAATCTAAATAAATAAATAAATAAAATCTATGTAAAACCCCCTCCCCCTATTCTCGCTTTTAAAACGCCCTGCCTTCTCTCTAATCTATGTAAAAAAAACCTCCCCCTATCCCCCTATCCCCCTATTGTGTGTGTGCGTTAAGCTTCCCTGCAAGCTATGTAAAAAAAACCTCCCCCTATTGTGTGTGTGTTTAAATCTGGCTGGCCTGTGTTTCTGAGTGCTGAGTGCTCTGCGTTTAAAGGTCCCGATCACGTGATCGCGGCCTGTAAACCAAGCAGAGCAGAGGGATACCGGCACCCCCTAAAGGGGCCTGTATCTCGGGGGGCACGGGGTCCCCAGACCTGAAACCTGTGCGCTTCAGCTCCGGAGACCCCCTGCACATGTACACTATCAATAAAAATGTATTTCAAATGTATTTATTGTCATTTATTTATTTATTTATTTATATTTATTTATTAATTGTGCTGCTGCTGCTGCTGCAAGTCGTAAACTCACACCAAGGGCCAAACACCCCCCTCACCCCCAATAAAAAAAATTCACGCACAGCAGCCCCACAATTAATAAATAAATCTAAATAAATAAATAAATAAAATCTATGTAAAACCCCCTCCCCCTATTCTCGCTTTTAAAACGCCCTGCCTTCTCTCTAATCTATGTAAAAAAAACCTCCCCCTATCCCCCTATCCCCCTATTGTGTGTGTGCGTTAAGCTTCCCTGCAAGCTATGTAAAAAAAACCTCCCCCTATTGTGTGTGTGTTTAAATCTGGCTGGCCTGTGTTTCTGAGTGCTGAGTGCTCTGCGTTTAAAGGTCCCGATCACGTGATCGCGGCCTGTAAACCAAGCAGAGCAGAGGGATACCGGCACCCCCTAAAGGGGCCTGTATCTCGGGGGGCACGGGGTCCCCAGACCTGAAACCTGTGCGCTTCAGCTCCAGAGACCCCCTGCACATGTACACTATCAATAAAAATGTATTTCAAATGTATTTATTGTCATTTATTTATTTATTTATTTATATTTATTTATTAATTGTGCTGCTGCTGCTGCTGCAAGTCGTAAACTCACACCAAGGGCCAAACACCCCCCTCACCCCCAATAAAAAAAATTCACGCACAGCAGCCCCACAATTAATAAATAAATCTAAATAAATAAATAAATAAATAAAGACATGAAGAGAAATAAATATATACTGTACAGTATATACACTGTATATATATATATATATATATATATATATATATATATATATATATATATATATATATATATACAGTATACATATATACACTGTGTATATATACTGTATATATATATATATATATATATATATATATATATATATATATATATATATATATATATACATACTGTATGTGAGTGAAAAGAGAAAAAAGTAACCCGTATGGGAGCACTCAGGTATGCAATTGATATATTTGTTTATTTATTTGACACAGTGCAAAAAGGGATGAATAAACAGTACATGATTTAAAAACACTTAAAAAAGAGGCATGGACCCTTAAACACTAATGAACAGCACTAGGGAACGACACACACTGTCAACCCTAAACATGAAAAGGATAGTGACTCAAAAAACACTAGGGAGAATCAAAGTGAATCACAATACAGTAGGTTACTGGGTTTAAAGGCACCTACAGTATACAACGCTAAGGATAATGCACACTACAATACCAAAAAGTATTTTAACCAAGCAAGTAAACCAAAATCAATATATACTGTAAGTAACAACCAGAAAAGACAATTTAAAACCAAACTAACCCTTACAATACCAAGGATTACATCTATCTAATTGTAAAAAACCTTATACATTATACACAGCATTGTTTAAAAACCCCTTCCCCCCTAATGTTTGTGTTAAACAGATTACACTGAAGGGAGAGAGATATAAAGGCCTAAAGCCCCTTCCCCCCCTAATGTTTCTGTTAAGTAGATTACACTGAAGGGAGAGAGATATAAAGGCCTAAAGCCCCTTCCCCCCTAATGTTTGTGTTAAGCAGATTACACTGAAGGGAGAGAGATATAAAGGCCTAAAGCCCCTTCCCCCCCTAATGTTTCTGTTAAGTAGATTACACTGAAGGGAGAGAGATATAAAGGCCTAAAGCCTTACCTGCATTGGTAAACCCTCCCTGCATTGGTAAACCCTCCCTGCATTGATGTCGTGTAGTGTACAGTATGTAAATGTGGGGAGGAGGGGGGCCCAATGTGCATAATGTACTGTGAGGTCTAACCACCCTCACCCCCTACCCACATACTGTACCGTTACCCCCCCCCCCCCCCCCCCCCCATCCTGGCCATGGCCCCTCACGCACAGCAGCTCCACAATTAATAAATAAATCTAAATAAATACATGAAGAGAAATAAATATATACTTTATATATAAATGTGAGTTTATAACTAAAATAAAGAATATTATTTCTAGGGGCCCTAGAACAGAAGTTCCCACGCCAATTTCGCGCTCATTGCTCTTTTTTTTGCTCTTTTTTTACAATGTTGCTGGTCTTGCGGCTTTGCAGGATGCAAGCAAAAAGCGCAGTGTATGAAGTCTGGGTGAGCGCTTTCCACATTTGATGCCTACGGCACCTTCCCATTTCTACACACTTCAATACCTGCACAGTTGGTAGCGCTTTCCATCCCAGCTACCATTCTGGATTTTCACCTCTCACAGGCCATTCTTGCCCGAGTCTGTCCTATCAGACAGGGGCATTAACCTGTATCCACACCACCTGGACAATTTCTCTCTGTCAGAGACTTGTGCTATTTATTTTATATATTTTTGTGTAATTATTCATGCAAATTTATGCTCATTTCATATGTGGTTTTCAACATAAAGTGGCTGCTGGGCCTGATCCTAACTCATACAGTATACAGTAGCGCTTCCCTGTTTGTTTGTTTATTGCAAGCAAAAAGCAGTTTGTAGTACTGAGTGTGAGATAAATTACTGTATTTATCAGTGTTGATCAAAGAGAGTTGATCAGAAGGATTCCCCTTATATACAGTACGTAGAATTAATAAAATTGTATTATTTTCCGATATCCGCAGTGATTCTGGTCAACCTGACAGATTTTTAGTAATACAGTATACTGTACTGCAAGACCATGTGTTGTCTACCTTTTACTACAGTATACTGTACTGTATGAATGACAATAGAGTGCTGTATACTTTATAAGGGGAATCCTTCTGATCAATTCTCTTTGATCAATACTGATAAATACAGTATCATATTTATACCCCTTTAGCACCTGTCGTTCCATCCTATGCACCCATTTACTGTACAATGGTGATTGCGGTCGTATTCACGTACTTTATGTGAGATAAATTAACCAGTTCTTTTATTGCTGAAGTCGCCACAAAATACTTTTATTTACAAATACAGTACAATACAATGGTGAAACATTTCAAGTTAACAGCAATTCAAAACATCAACACACAATAATACATACTTTACAGTACTGTATACTGTACTAGTATATTTGGGCCTTGTCTTTGGGGGTTTATTAATGCAATTATTAGGGTGACCTGGCGTTGGAAATACTGACACAGTACAATCCTACAGTACAGCTACACCACCCACCCCCTCCCTTAGAGTTTTTAATCCCTCCCTGGCCAAGCATCAATCGTCTGGCTAATCCAATCCAAGCCATTGTTTTGTTAAACTGGCCCTGGGCTGTTCAGAACAGCCACTGCTTCTAAATTACTGAAAATATACAGGATAAATATACAGTGATGTGAAATAATCCTTTCTGTGTGTCTGAGAGTGTTGAAAGTCACCAGGTCCTCATCTAGTAGAGTACATTCTCGAATACCTTTAGAATAAAAATACAGTATATATAAATATACAGTATAAATATTGCACAGTATACTGTAATGTTAAATAACCCATCCTGTTCTTTTTCCCTTCATACTGTAACAGTATCCTCATTGTGTCTGCGGTACAGTAGTTCATTGAGAGAGGAGAGGTTTTGTGTACATCATTACTGCTGTTTATATACTGTACATTTGACTGCACAAGCAGATTTGACGAACACAAGGCCCCCCCTCCCCTCTGGTGCACCCTTTTTCCTGGAACGACAAGAAAACAAAAACTTTGTTCAGTTACTGTACTGTACTGTATGTGCGTACTGTATTATGGTAGACCTACTGTACAGTAGGTGGCTGGTGCAGCTTTCTCTGGAAAGAAAAAATGGAGCAGTTAGTAGGCAGTTACTGTAGTATGTCAAACTAGTCTACTGTACTGTATACTGGAACTACTGTAAACTCTGACTATTGGGAAAGCTAAAATCTGTGCCATACTTACCTGTATCATAGTGTACCTACTGTACAATACTACAGCACTGTACTACTTTCCTGATGCTTGTCCATTGCGCGCGATGACAATGGGCAACACAGTGGCAATATGGTCTATATATTTATTGCATCGTTCCTCGGTGAGTACATCGTTCCAAAAACTCATTATGGCTGTATACAACTCGTCCTTCTTGGAGGGTTTCGCCACTTTACGGATGTGGTCCTTCAGCTGATGCCAGACCATTTCGATCGGATTGAAGTCTGGTGATCTGTGATTGGAAAGAAAGGACAATTAGTTTAAGAGATACAGTACACAGTAAAAACAGTGGGGAACATATAAATGGGACACGGTCTACTACACTTACTCCGCTGGCGTCTTCACCCAGTTGATGCCGCGCTCAAGGATATGCGCCGTCGACGCGGTGTGCTTGGGATCATTGTCCTGGTAAAAGCGATGACCATTGGGAAAGTCTTGTGTGATGTATCGCACTATCACGGGCACAATGTTGTCTTGGAAGAAATCTTTATTCATGATTCCTATAGCAAGAAAAGAAAAGTGCTCAATAGTACAGTACAGTGCATACGGTAAGGCAACACTAGTCAAGTACAGTGCATTAGGCGGCATTATATTTGAGAAATTGTACCTTCAAAGACGACAATGCATCCCGGTCCACGCCTAGAGATGGCACCCCACACATGCAGCTTCACAGGGTGTTTTGGCCGTGGCTTCAAAGTTATGCGGCCTTTTTTGTGGAACGCAAATCTTGCAAATCTCTCCAGCGACACAGTAGACTCATCAGTGAAGATGCAATCCTGGAAAGTCTCACCGCTGTCGATCCATGCCTGGGCCTGGAGCACTCTTTTGATTTTGTTTGCGTCCCGTATCATGGGGTACGCTCTGTAATGACAATGAATAAAAAATGTTAGCGTCACAGCGCAGTACAGTTTGCAAAACAACATTTTTACTTTACAGTACAGTACCTCCTGTACTGTCCACTACTAACCTCACACGTCCATATTTCCATCCAATTCTGCGTCTCATCTTCTTTATGCTGCTCTCGGATACAGTCAGATTGTGGTTTTCCTGAAGAGTGTTTTTAACCCTTAATGCGCTCCTCTCATCATTCTCCTCACTTATTCTGTCCACCAGAAGAGTAGTCTCCCTACAATGCAAAGAAATTATATTGTGTTATTAATATGCAGCAATATAAAATGTATACTGTATACTGTACATGTAATGTTGTAATATACAGTAAATATAAATATACAAAAAATGTATACTGCTGTACTATAAATATAAATAGACAAAATATACAGTATACAGTACTGTTGTAATATAAATATACTATATAAATATACTGTTGTTATACTGTATCATAATAAATACACATCATATACTGTATATTCCGTTGTCAGATGAATTGCAATATACAGTACCAAAAGTGTATACTGCTGCACAAAAAATATAAATTGACCACACATACAGTACACTACAGTATATACTGTTGTAATATAATAAATATACTATATAAATACGGTATACTGTTGTTATATCATAATAAATACACATCATATACTGTATATTCCGTTGTCAGATGAATTGCAATATACCAAAAGTGTATACTGCTGCACAAAAAATATAAATTGACCACACATACAGTACACTACAGTATATACTGTTGTAATATAATAAATATACTATATAAATACGGTATACTGTTGTTATATCATAATAAATACACATCATATACTGTATATTCCGTTGTCAGATGAATTGCAATATACCAAAAGTGTATACTGCTGCACAAAAAATATAAATTGACCACACATACAGTACACTACAGTATATACTGTTGTAATATAATAAATATACTATATAAATACGGTATACTGTTGTTATATCATAATAAATACACATCATATACTGTATATTCCGTTGTCAGATGAATTGCAATATACAGTACCAAAAGTGTATACTGCTGCACAAAAAATATAAATTGACCACACATACAGTACACTACAGTATATACTGTTGTAATATAATAAATATACTATATAAATACGGTATACTGTTGTTATATCATAATAAATACACATCATATACTGTATATTCCGTTGTCAGATGAATTGCAATATACAGTACCAAAAGTGTATACTGCTGCACAAAAAATATAAATTGACCACACATACAGTACACTACAGTATATACTGTTGTAATATAATAAATATACTATATAAATACGGTATACTGTAGATGTACACTACAGTTTTCTATATTTTTTTTGGTTAAGTTTTATAAATACAGTATACTTACGCATTTGTTACCCTTGGTGCCTTTTTGCGGTCTCTGTTTTTTCCTTGTGCATGATAGCACACAGTGCTTGATGGCACAACGAGGCCAGAAGCAGTTAACCAGCGCTGGATATCTGCAATTCGTTGTCCGCTCGTGTACATCTCCTTCATTCTCATGCTGAGATCCTTTGAAATCTTCTTAACAGGCATTGCTGCGAGTACTGTAGAAAGAAATACAAACACAAGAATGTGTATTCGATGTTTAGTCGATGTGTATTCAATGTGCAGTGAATCCACAAAATGGATGGTGTATTTATATGTTAATGACTCACATAACAGACCACCCACTTTCAACACCTGTACCTGGCAGCCATGCATAAAAGGTTGTACACGTTGCATAGCCCACCACTTGCTGATCTTTATCTGAGGCATTGTCCAGATACTGCATTGTGTCTCCCGCTTACATGGAGCATCCCCGGTTCTATGGACGAAAGAATCATCTCACCTCTGCTGTGCCTGCCACACTGAAAAAAAGAAAGGCAGTTACCGTTCCCAAGCCAAAGGCAAAGCGACAGGCTAAGGCCAACAAAGAAAACCTTCTGCTGACCCCAAAGGCTAAGGCTTTTAAAACACGTCAGCCTTATTATGTGAAGAAGAAATACGGTACTGTGCTCGGTTCGCAAGACGCATGGCAGCCAACTCACCGAATCCGCAGACCACTTGCTCCCATATGCTTCGACGACTCTGCTGTAGCTGTCCCGGAAATCTTCAGCCCGGCTTCTCCACCCCCATCTTCTCCGGTTCCATCTGAAGATGCTGCTGCCTCTGAAATCAACGGGTCACTGTCTCCTTTGCTCTTGGACGACTCTGCTTCTCTCCCGGAAATCCAGCGGTCACCTTCTCCATCCCTCTTCCACCACGCTGCAGCTTCTCCTGTACCGGGCATCCCCAGGTCACCTCTTCCACTCTCCATCGATGCCGCTTCTCTCCAGGGAACCCCCATCTCATCCTCCGTTGCACCCATCCCCCCAGATCTCCAGATGCCATGCACAAGCAGCTCGTTGGACCGGATCCTGAATGGGCTAAGTGTGGATCTCCCCGGGAATTCTAGTGTGCTGGCAAAGCTAGATCTGCTTCTGGAGTCGGTGCTACATATGGAGCAACGGCTGGATCAACGGATGCTACATATGGAGCAACGGATGGATCAACGGATGGACAAGATAGAGGCAGACATAGCGGGCATACATTATTTGCTCGGTGTTAATGCCCCTGTTTCCCCGACGCTGGAGCAGGGGGGTGACATGGATGTGATGCATGGTACCTTCGACCCCCTTCCATCACCAAGCACACACCCTCCACCAGAAGATACAGTGTACTATGCTATTGAGGAGGACATGACAACCCCATCTAGACCACGCCAGGAGACAACCCGGCGACCACTACCGGAGGAAAGCTTCCTCCCAGACACCCTACCATTGCCCATCGCCTCAAGTACACCCGCTCCCAAAAGACTTCCTACACCCGCTCGCATACAAACAGTGCCCGACATCTCCCTGTGCGATCTGACACCGGCGCTGAGGGAGAAGTATAGGGTGAGGAGTGCTGGTATACCACACAAGTATGCCTTGATCATATTTAAACACCATGTTCCCTACACATTGTACTGCGAGTGGGTGTTCAAAGTGAACTATGATGGGAATCGCCAAAAAAATGCCCTTCCTGCCAATTTAAGGAAAAAGATTGTGGAAGAAATGCAGCGCTATTACCCTGTTACAGATCCTGTAATGAGAGGCGTTAGAGACTGCATTAATGGCGTTTTGCGCCATGCAAGGCATCGGCCATGGCTGGAAAATGGGGAGGACTTTCAGTGAGACCATACTGTAATGTTGTGCTGTACTGTACAGTACATGTTTTACCCTATAGTACCTGCTGTACTTAAACAAAGGATACTGAATGTTGTTGTGTGTTGCACGGTTTTTGTACTGTATTTGTAAATAAAAGTTTTTAGTGGCGACTTCAGCAATAAAAGAACTGGTTACTTTATCTCACACTCAGTACTACAAACTGCTTTTTGCTGCCAGACTGCAAACCCGCAAGACCAGCAACATTGTAACAAAAGAGCAATGAGCGCGCAATTGGCGTGGGAACTTCTGTTCTAAGGCCCCTATAAATAATATTCTTTATTTTATTTATAAACTCACATTTATAAACCCCGTCACCCACCCCCGCTAAACACAATAAAAAATAATCACACACAGCATCCCCGCAATAAATAAATAAATAAATAAATACAAATAAATACATTTGAAATACATTTTTATTGATAGTGTAGATGTGCAGGGGGTCTCTGGAGCTGAACCGCACAGGTTTTAGGTCTGGGGACCCCGTGCCCCCCGAGATACAGGCCCCTTTAGGGGGTGCCGGTAGCCCTCTGCTTGGTTTAAAGGTCCGATCACGTGATCGCGGCCTGTAAACCAAGCAGAGCAGAGGGATACCGGCACCCCCTAAAGGGGCCTGTATCTCGGGGGGCACGGGGTCCCCAGACCTGAAACCTGTGCGCTTCAGCTCCGGAGAACATCTACACTGTGAATAAAACACACACATCATTAAAGAATCATTCTTTAGCTTAGCGGCTACAGTATGCGCTATGGTAAAGAAGCAGCATTTCTGTCTTTTTAATAATATTGTAGAGTGAGCAGGGGGTTCCCTGAGACAGAAATCTAATCTCAGGGGACCCCCTGCTCCTGCACAATATTATTAAAAGTTCAGAAACGAGGCTTCATTAGCATAGCGTATAGCCGCTAAGGTAATGAAGGGGTTAACGCATAATAACCAATAAATACATTCAATACACTACCCACTACCCATGGCAACCTCCGCTGCTGTACAGTAAAACAGAGAAAAAAAATAACACTTTCAAAGTAATGTCCCCTAACCCCTTAATCACCATAGCGGTTATTAACCGCTACAGTCATGAAGGGGTTAACCCGCCCTCACCCACCACTTGGGACGCCTACTGTACATACCCTCCCACTCTAACCCCCCACCCCGTGAGGCCTAACCACCCTCAACCCTCACCCACTAACTACCCACAAGGGAGGCCTACCCACATACCGTTGGGGAAACACCCCACCCCCACCCCAGTACCCACAATAAAAACAGTACAATCACCCACAATAAACAGCATTCTATTTATTAAATACATTACCCACCCCCTGTGCCCCCCCCCCCCATAAATACAAGATTTATTCTTTTACATTCAGGGTCCATAACGCAGCCCCACGCTAGTCCCCGGTGGGCTGGCAGGGCACCTGGACAGACCTACAGTTTACCAGCAGCATTCCACAGGTTCTGGAGGCCTGCTGGTGGATCCTGCCAGCACCATGGCGCCCAGGTGGTCTCCTTGGGTCACCGTGAGCCTCAATTGGGTCCACACGGTAGGCCCAAGGATGTCTGGGAGCCCCGGGTCAAACCCACAGGTGTCTGCGGGGCCTCGGGTGGTTCCCATGGGGGTCTGGGGAACTCACGGGTGCTCACTACGGGTCCGCGGTGCCCCCACAGAAGTGGGACCACACATCATCATCCCCGCACCTACGGCTCGGAGGTGCCCCCACAGAAGTGGGACCACACATCGTCATGCCCGCAGACTACGGGTCCGCGGTGCCCCCACAGAAGTGGGACCACACATCATCATCCCCGCATGTGTCACCCGTGGAACCACCAGCCTGCTACCCTTTAGGATACCCGAGGATTCCCCGCGGGTGGTCTCCAGAGGTCCCACGCAAAACCACGGAAGTAACCCTGAATGTAAAAAAAATAAACCTGGCCAATACATTCAATACATACACCCTCCCCCCCAACACCTACAGTACAATAATGTGCAAAATAACTATTATCCAGATATGGATAATAGATTAATTGCCCATTATTAAAAACATTAACTAGCATATACAAATAAATAAAGTACTACTGACCTCATCAATACGAAGTGTCCGACGCCAGCGCCTTCCTTCTCTTGCCCACACAAAACATAGCCAAAACCAAGCCAATACATTGCAATTACATTCAGATATCAATTAACCCCTTAAACACCTTATCGGATAATAACCGCAAAGGTAATTAAGGGGTTAAGCCACACAGGCACGATACCCACCCTTCACCCATGAATTTGTACTGTGGCTTCATCATGCAACTATATATATATATACTGTATATATATACATACAGAGAGACAGAGAGAAAGAGAGAGAGAGAGATATATACAGTATATATATATACACACGTTATATACACACCCATGATAAACCAAATATACAGTACAAATAAATGTAGAAGGGTTATCAAAACCATACTGTTCTACAACCAAACACTTCTCCATACAGACACTACATTAAAAATCAATTTCCTTTAAAAATCCTAACTGATCTCACAATCTACTGTACTGTATATGATCACAAACCAATGAAAAAAGTCACATTCCAAAATGCATAAAATCTATGCACCATACTGTATACATTCTGCAAATTAATCAACGTAAACAAAAATCAATTAGCAATCATTATTTAGATCTCTAAACATTTCACACTCAATCATGAACAATGAAACCATTAACAGATTCACGCCTAGAGCAGAACAATTAAGCCTTTGAAAAAATATAAGTACCGACAAAAATACAACCTTTCCAAACCAAGCCTACAGTACCTACAGTATCCCTGACCTTCCTCAAACACACAATACAATACCAAGGAATAATACATCTATCTAATTTTAAAATACTTTAAACTCACAAAATAATTAAAAACACATCTAATCCAGCTTTTAAAACATCATCA